>NC_045438.1:161138561-161199776 GCF_002776525.5 Piliocolobus tephrosceles
CAAAAAGGCCGGGCGCGGTGGCTCACGCCTGTAATCCCAGCACTTTGGGAGGCCGAGACGGGCGGATCACGAGGTCAGGAGATCGAGACCATCCTGACTAACACGGTGAAACCCCATCTCTACTAAAAATACAAAAAATTAGCCGGGCGAGGTGGCCGGCGCCTGTGGTCCCAGCTACTCGGGAGGCTGAGGCAGGAGAATGGCGTGAACCCGGGAGGCAGAGGTTGCAGTGAGCTGAGATCCAGCCACTGCACTCCAGCCTGGGCGACAGAGCACGACTCCGTCTCAAAAAAACAAAAAACAAAAAACAAAAAACAAACAAACAAACAAAAAGACAGTCTGGCTCTGTCACCCAGGCTGGAGTGCAGTGGCATGATCATAGCTCACTGCAGCCTTGAACTCCTGGGCTCAAGTGATCCTCCCACCTCAGCCTCCCTTCATAGCTGGGACTATAGGCATGTGCTACCATGCCTGGCTAATTTTTAAAATTTTTTAGAGACATGGTGTTACCATGTTGCCCAGGCTGATCTCAAACTCCTGGGCTCAAGCAGTGCTCCTGAATTGGCCTCCCAACGTGTTGGGGTTACAGGTGTGAGCCACTGTGCTTGGCTGCTCTCCACTTTTGAGACTTTTGTACTAGTGCATATAGCCTATTGGTTATGAATATTTAGTGTGACTGGCATTAATAAGTAGGTTTTACGAAGGGAATGGAGAATGAATGCCTCTTAATATGGCAATTAGATTTAGAAGTTACCGTACCTCTATGGTTGTAGTGATTTTGTCTCTTTTTTGAGGCGGGCTCACTATGTTGCCCAGACTGGCCTTGAACTCTTGGGCTCCAGCAATCCTCCTGTCTCAGCCTCCCTAGTAACGAGGGCTACAGGTGTGCACCCTACACCTGGCTTGCATTTTTAATAACATTGAGGGTTTTTGGTCTCTTATGCCTGTGTCTGTCTTCTTCATTCTTTCACTCACCCTCAAAACCCCTCGTTTCTGGACAGCTTCATACGTAGTAGGTGATGAAGACATGACATTAAAGACATGGCAGAATTATCCAGTATTGACCACAAACTCTGTGTCCCTGGGAAGGCAGCTGTGGAGCAGTGAGTGGTAGGGGGATGTGGACTCAGGGACCAGAGACACCAGGTGGGGATCAGGGAGTTCAGACTGTGTGACCTTGGACAACTTGTTTCCATCTGCACTTCAGCTGCCGGCTGTGTACAATTTCCCAAACATGCCAAGAGATAGAATCCCCATATGACCTTGTTAAAAAAAGCAGACTCCTAGATCACCCCAGATCAACTGAAATCAGAATAACTAGAGGATGGGTCTAAGAATCTGTATATGAACAAGCACATCCGCTGATTCTTATAGTTAGACAAGTTTGGAAGATACAGTGAGTTTGGTGTGAGAATCTGCTATCTAGAAACGTCTTAAAGTACAAGCCTGTTAGATTGTTAGAACTCCCAGAGAAAAGAAATGACCAATACTTTCCTCATCTTTGTTACTTCTCTCCTGTTCCTTTCCTTCTCCATACCTCAGGTTCCCTTCTCATCTAAAACAGGGGGATCTTTGCAGTTACTGTGAATAACAAAGTCCCTTGAAAACCGCAAAGTACTTTTCCAAATTTAATCATTATGTTTTTGTACTAGAGGAAAAAAGAAATCAGGAAAAGCCCGTTTCCTGGCCTGTTTTAGACAACATGAAAAATCAGGAAAAACTGAGTTTTAATTTCAAAGGAACGTGTTCTCTCTTCTCACAAGAACTTCACAATCGTCCTTACTACTTCTGTCTAACTGAAAGACTCATGGGGAGAAAAGTGCTCTTTCTGACCAGTCTTCTGCCTCATCCCACCTGCTCCCTTTACCTGCCTCCTGAAAAGAAGTGCATGCTCTCCCAGCCTGCACAAGCACTCAACCTCCTAACAGAATCTAAGCAAGGTCTAAATCCACACTTCACACCCTTTTCATGGAATTTCAACTAAGGCACTCCTAGAAGTGTAAAGACATAACGTGAAAGCGGCAGAGAAAAAAAAATCTGCTTTGAAACCAGAAGCATGTGGTGCAGTTGGTTAAAAGGAAGAAACACCCACAGAAAAACACTTGCCTCCCTACCTCACACTCAGCACCTGTTGATAGACCTTAAATAAAACCAGTGTGGAAAACCACCACCCAGAAACACTTGGATCAGCCCTATCAGATGGAAACGGGAGGGTTCATCCAGCTTTCCCAAGGCCCCAAGGAACAAGCTTTGCAACCTTGTTTCTAAGCAGCTCTTCAAGGACAATAGAGGCCACTGTAAATCTGTGGATGGAGCTGCTGGATGCAAAGCCGGCTGCAGGCATCAGGGTATTTGCAAACCTCCTTTGGGCTTGTCAATCTTAAGACCACAGTCACTGGCCAGGTGGTCCCCACGACTCTCTCCTCACCCCGTCTGTGGCGTATCTCCACTCTGCCAGGGATTCATAAAGACCACGATTGCAAAATATTACTATTTAGATGGGGCAGGACTGCACTTAGAGCCACAGGAGAGGGGAGGGCTGTAGGACAATTTCATTTTGCAAGAGATCTTGACAATGTGCCAGAGGAAAGGTTTACAAATCTGATTGGCTGCCTTTTGATTTTCTGGCAACAGAGATAACTCGATGTTGGAAAAGGGTAACTTTTCCAAATGGAAACTAACTTTGCTGTCAGTAAAGTAAATGTATTTGGGGGAAGTGTATCTCTTTGTAGGATTTAAAGAAATTAACAGAACCCCACTGACCCTTTCAAAAACAACTTTCTTTTTTTAAAAAAATCACACTCAGAAATACGTTACTTTCAGGAAGAAAAAAAAAAAAAAAATCATCAGGGAAAAAATCTCCAAATGACAGATTAAGGTTAGATTACACATGGAATCCAAGATGGACCTTCAGCCTGACCTCAACTTACAGGAACTGCTTAGCATATGTGAACTCCCAGTCACTGTGCTCACAGAAATAAGTGTTTCTGTACCAAGACAGTGCACAAGAGCCTGTTTCACCCACCCCCCAGGCCCCCAGGGGACCTGCATTCTAGCACACGTTGGCCAATGTTTCTGTAAGAGGATAAGAAACTTTAATTTAGAATGCTGGAATAGATTGGACCATTCCCCACCCCATGTATGACATTCCAGCCCCTGAAATGTGGGTCCTGCCTCCAGTGGGGCCGCTCCACTGTGAAGGTTCCTACTATGGGGTGGAGGGGCTCTAGCAGTTCTTAGGGTAGATGGGAGGAGGGGGCTGTGGTGTTCAGGTATGTGGAGGTGGAGCTCCCTGGAACAGCAGAGGTGAAGCAGCTGCCTGCACTTCTCTCTTCCACCCCTTCCTCCCTCCGTTAGTATCAACTGTAATGTCCCTGGTGGCACTGGGTAGGTGAAGCAGAGAGGAGGGCCTGCGGGGCCCAGTGGAGGGAAATGCCTCCCAGGTCACAAGGTAAGCTGTTTCTACATGGCCACTGGTATGTAAAGGCACAGATGACAGGAAGGTGGCTGCCAACACCAGGGGCCGGGAACCATGATCACAGAGAGTCTTTGATAGGTGCTTAGAGAAGGGCCTGTGGTTGTCAGTGACTAGACAGGCACTGTCACAGCCCTTCCTGTCCCTTCTCCAAAAATCAAACAGACAAGCAAAATCCCACAGTGTACTGGCTCTGACCCTTGCTGGGCTGGAAAGGGCACAGTGCTAACATGGTCAGAGAAGCCTGACTCCCACAAGAGCTGGTGAACTCCACACTGTCCTGAAGTCACAGAGACCCAACCGACCAGCCACTGCCTGACCACGTGTCTGAGTCACTAAAGGCAGGAGGTACATAGGGCAAGGGGTGGGACCAACCAGCTCCAACAGGTCAAGAAAATACACTCAGTTGCTAACTGGGGTTTTGTCCTTTCAATCCTCAGGGGACTTTAATACAACAAATAATGTTCTTATTCACACTCAGATCCACTAAGTCTTAAGAAAACAAAAGTAAATTAAAATTTTATTTTATTTTTGAGACAGCGTCTCACTCGGTCACCCAGGCGGGAGTGTGGTGGCGCAATCTCAGTTCACTGCAACCTCTACTTCCTGGATTCATGTGATTCTCGCGCCTCAGCCTCCCCAGTAGCTGGGATTACAGGCCTGAGACACCACGCCTGGCTTTTTTTTTTTTTTTGTATTTTAGTAGAGATGGAGTTTTGCCATGTTGGCCAGACTGGTCTCCAACTCCTGGCCTCAAGCGATCCCCTTGCCTTGGCCTCCCAAAGTACTGAGATTACAGGCATGAGCCACCGTGAGGCCCTAAAATTCTAAGAAGTCATTGAATTGATGGCTGCCTGTGCTACACAGCCTGCCTATCTAGGCAAGGCACAGATATCTGTTCTTCTGACAGCAAATGTCCTTGGAAGAAGACAGGCCATCCTTTTTTTTTTTTTTTAAAGAAAGTTGCACAATTCTGAGCTGGGGTAGAAATGCAGTGTGATTTGTTATGGTATGGACATTCTTTAGAAGGAGTAATGGTAAAAAGGCAGCCAAAAATAGATCCATCAGTTTTGATACCTCACAGCAGAGTTAAGGTACTTATCAGGAATAACTATCACCATTAACAGCATCAGCCCTGAAAAGGGCATGTGGAATCTGTAGCCCGTAACTGAGCCTAGTACCTAAAATGGGTAGGGGGCATGCCCAAAGGCAAATTTATCAGCAATGTGATTTACAGAAATGGAAAACAAGGACACCAAAAGTCTTTTCTTTTTAAACTTCTTAACCTTGTGGCTTAACAGTTTTGGGATTAGTTCCCCCAGTGCTCACTAACAGTAATATTTTATTCATCTGGTGACCTTAACTCTCCAGAACAAGATGAAAATCCTGAAGCCAACAAACAAGCCTTAACAGCGTGGCCCAGAGATGAAAAACCACTCAGGTGCTTCCTTGGGCTCTGTTCTCTGTCACGTAACTCCATCAAGTCTGCCACTGTGACAGCTGAAGGACATATGACCTCCTCACAATCAACAAGAAGGGTGAATTTTTTTTTTTTTAAACTACGCTAAGCATATTTTTGAAAGGCTGCATTGGCAAATTTCAAGTATCAGGAAACTCACTTCCTTAGAACCCTAGGGACCCCCCAACAATCTCAGGAAAGTGATGTGTGGTTCTGTTACGTAGAGGTGTTGGGTTCCCTCACGTTTCTAAATATCTGCTTTCCACAGAGTGGGATTAAGAAACATGGGAATCAGGACTCAAACCAAATTTAAGGAGCCACTCCATTTCCCAGTCTTTACAAAAGTGAAACTAGATAAAAACAGCTGTTTATAAGAGTAAAGGACAAACTGCTTTCATGTGCTCTACCAAGTAAATCGCACATGGAATTTGACTCCTTTCCAATTCTGCTGGAATGGGATAGCCATAGAGTGGCACAACACCTATAACTGTAAATGTTGGAAGGTTTAAAATATTTGAAAAGACGTGCATTCTAAATAGTATCAGAAGAAAAATTGCATTTAGTATTTGTTACACACTGAGGATTGTGGAATATCTCCCTTCATCCTCACAACAGTCTTCAAATCTATTTTCCAGATAGGGAAACCGAGTCACCACTTGCCTGAGGTCACAGAGCCGCCAGGCAGCAGGCTGGGACTGAGCCGGCTGGCTTCATTCCACTCTGCTGGGCTGTGCGTTCAGAGGACAGCTATTTGCAGATCCCCTGGCTCCTTATGTGACCCACACATCCTTAATGCCTGGACGCTGGCTCAGCTGGGAGCATTTCCTAACGCTGACACTCCCTGCAACCCTCATCAGCAGAACCTGCGAAATACCTGCCGAGAAGCTGCCACTCAGCTTGGCCACTTCCTTCAGATACTGAATTCCTTCCTCATTATTGTGTTTTAATGGAGAGGCTGGCATTCCTTCTCAAAAGGGATTTCATGCTTCATTTTTCCTGTTCTGTCTCCAGAGGCCAAAAGGAGTAAGTGCAAACAACCTCTCCTCTAGAGTCTCAACCAACTCACACGTTCCTCTCCCCTCAGCCCACCCTCCCCTGCCCATCTCAGGGCAGAGAACTGACATCCAACAGCTGCACTAATCTCTCCCAGTTGCTTCGAGCAACAGTGATGGCCCTGTGACAGGGCCCTGGCCAGGCAGCCGCCCCTCCCCATGCACCAGAAACCCGCCTGGGTTGCACACGGCAACTCAATGCCCCACTCCGATTGTTCAACCAAACCAGCGTGGCGTGAAGCACTGGGCAGAGTCTGAGGGACTTCATGAAGGGTGTGTAGTGGGCACCAAAGCTGGGTGGGCCACTCCTCGCTCTGGCCCTTGGGTGGGGGGCAGGGTAGTCCTGACCAAGGCTTCTGTACCTGTCAGGTGAAGGGTGGGAGCAGTCCTCCCCTCCTGGAGGGACCTCCGTTCACAGCCCCCAGAAGTGTTTAAAATCCGTTTCTGCCTGCCCAAGCCTCAGACTCATGGACTCCTGAATACAAGATGCTGACAAATATTTTATCTTTTCCCTGTTTTTAGGATGACATTTGACAAGGATGGGATCAATAACGGGTAGATGAGGAGTCTTGGGGTCTCTGTACGTGGTAGGCGTGCAGTGAAGGGAGGTAAACATTCCTTGGAACAGTCGAGAATGTAGGAAAAAGAAGGCATTTCCCTCTGGTGGCCCCACTACTAAGATACAGGCGGGGGTGGTCTCAGCTGCCCTCCCTACTCATGGAGCCGAGGTGCCTGCCAGAGCCCCCTTGGGCTCCCTACATACTAATGTCCAACAGAGATTTCATGTCATCACCTTGAACTCAGAGATGACCAGGGTCAATGAAGTACCAGACACAGTTGGGCCCTGACCCAGAGGAAATTAAGTGAAGCACCACAGCCTCTGATGTAAACAAGGAGAAGCTTTGCATCCACCAGATCCCTCTGCCTGGAATTTGAGGGAAATGTGCCCTCCTGGGCCCTGAACTCACCTCTGAACTTTGTTTTATAACCACCCAGCTTGTTTTGTGCTTAGCCCGGACCCTGTCTCAAACATCACTCTTTCCTTCAAGCCTGGGCAAGTGCCTGGCACACAGTACAAACTCAATCATTTGCTGGGTACATTTTAACTGAAATGATGTTAACATTACTTATTACCCGAACTCCTTTCATCAGGGGGCCATCTAAGATTACACAATAACTTTGGCCAAGTTTCACCCTCAGCAGTGGCTGTGCCAACAGGGTGACCATCCAGCTGCCGCCCTTGGGCCTTCACACACAAGACACAGCAAGGCATCAAAGCTGCAGCCCTCCCTGCCATAGGTGGCTTGTCTGAAACCTCTCTGTGGGCTGTTAAGCACCTGAAATGTGGCTGGTGTGGTGCAGTCAAGATGGGCTGGTGTTGTGCCACACACACCAGATTTCAAAGAGTCAGTACATGGAAGCAAGAATGTGAACCACATCACTCACAATTTTTCTGTTGATTATGTGTCGACATTATATTTTGATGATATTGGTATACTCGATGAAGCATTATTCGTTTTATCTCTTTCTGTTTACTTTTTAAAACATGACTACTAGGGCCAGGCAGGGTGGCTCACACCTACAATCCTGGCACTTTGGGTGGCTAAGGTGGGGGGATCACTTGAGCCCAGGAGTTCAAGACCAGCCTGGACAACATAGGGAGACTCTGCCTCTAGAAAAAATACAAAAATATTAGCTGCATGGGGTGGCACATGCCTGTGGTTCCAGCTACTTGGGAGGCTGAGGTGGAAGGGTCACTTAAAAGCCTGGGAGGTCAAGGTGCAGTGAGTAATAATCATGCCACTGGACACCAGCCTGGGTGACAGAGCGAGATCCTCAAAATGAAATGAAATGAAATGTGGTTATTAGAAAATTTCAAGGACACGCATGGCTCGGATTCTCCTGCTGGCCAGGCTGACCTGGATGCTCCTCCCAGCTGACTTCATTCAGAACAGGGTATGGGCAGTTGCTCTGTTCTATTCTGATGGACATTCAATGCCCAGCAACATCCTCACACAAAGGATGTCCTCTGTGTAGCCGCCTGCTCTCCGAACACTCCGTCCCTCACCTCCAATTCCAAATGCCAGCTCACCAGAGCCTGACTCTGTTTCCTCCTCTGCCTTCTCTCCCTCATCTGGGGAGTCATGGGGGAAGGGGGATGACTGACCATTGGTTGTGTCAGGGTGAAGCTAACACCCAACCCTCAGAGCTGGCATCTCTACAGGCAGCTTTGTATCTTCCTTCTGTTCTATGGTAACATTTCATTCATTTGAAACACAGTGGAGTGGAGGGACATGGAATCAAGATGTATATGAGTTTGGATTTCCAACACTTTTTATTAAGGAACAATGGGCATGTTGCCAGTGTTGGTGACTGGGGAAGGGAGACAAATGCAGGAGAGTGAGAAGGCAACAGCTGTTTTGAGTTACAAACCTTCAGTCTAAGCGGGTAGCATCCCACTGTGGTTCTGCTGCCTCTGGGGTTTGAAATGGAGCTGGTGTCTATTTTAGTTCTGGGTTAACAAGCTGTCTCTGCCACCAGCTACTGTCCCAGTTCACCGCCCAGCTAGTCCCTGCTGGCGCGGGCTGCCCCAGGCCTCCTCTGATAGCAGGCTATTACGGGGATCGGCGGAGCAGAGAGGAGCAAAGGGACATTAACCATGTTCTGTAATCAACTCTTTTTGGTTTCCATGCCAGCCCCACCCCACCTAGCAACAATTATAGATAGAGGCACAGGGCAGGGGTGGCCTGTGTGCCCCCACAAAGGATGCCTGGCAACCTCTTCTTATGGGCCACCCCTCAGCCACAGCTGTGGGGCCAGCAAAGTGAGAGCCTGCCCAGGGGGCCAAGTCCCTGTCAGGCTACAAAACTGTCTCAGCCAACCCCTCACCAAACACAGGGCATTATTTGTAAACAGGTGAGGAAAATCCTCTAGGTCGGCTAGCTGGACATGCGGGACTGCGGGTTCAACTTCACAGCCTGTCTACACCACCAGCCCTACCATCACTGTGGAGTAATCACTCACCAAATCCTGCCCATCCCAACCATGAAGAAAGTGATGAGCATCCACTGCAACGCCCGTCTCCAACCTCTGTGCAGAGGTAGCCTGGCCTCTCCCTGGAGCAGGTCCTTGCTCAGAGGACTGCTTCAGGAGAACCTCGTCCCTCACCCAGGTCAGCATTTCAGAAGGGGACACCTGATCTGCCTCTATCGCTGCCACACACCGTGCTATGCAGGCTTGGACTGCTCAGAAATCGCTTGTGGGAGCCACATTATTTTTCCTGCAGAATAGAATTATCTAGACGGGAGTAAATGATAGTTTCTAAGGTGGTATCTGATCATAGAATAATACGAAGTGAGATACACAGAGGGGCCCAGAGACAGCCTGTATTCACTGCGGCACCGGCTCTCAAGGCTGCTGGGTAGGCACGTGAGCAGGAGCTGGGGTCCCCTGTGCTGTTTCTGCCTCTGCTCATGATTCGCTTTGGGAGGCTCAGCTGATAATGTCATCTCTGCTCACTCAGGTCCTTGATCTAGAGAACGATTTCAGTATTTGCCACCCACTACAAGTCCATATGCTGGGGATGCTGTGGACATTCCTGAACCTGTAAAGTTTCCCAAATCTCTCAGAACTAGAGGGCCTGCACAGAGAGGAGCCATATGCTTTTTCCTCGTAGACAGAATAAAACAACTGTTAACAAGCAGGCTTTGGGGCTGGGCATGGTGGTTCATGCCTATAATCCCAGCACTTTAGGAGGCCAAGGCGGGGCAGATCACCAGAGGTCAAGAGTTTGAGACAAGCCTGGCCAAAATGGTGAAACCCCATCTCTACCAAAAACACAAAAAAATTAGCCAGGTGTGGTGGTACACACCTGTAATCCCAGCTACTTGGGAGGCTGAGGCAGGAGAATCGCTTGAACCCAGGAGGCAGAGGTTGCAGTAAGCCAAGATTGTGCCAGTGTACTCCAGCCTGGGAGACAAAGCAAAACTTTTCTCAAAAACAAACAAAGAAACAACCAAACAAAACAAAAGAAAAGAAAACAAAACAAAAAAACAAGAAGGCTTTAGGAACACAAGGATTATCTGGTCCTGCCCTCCTTCAATCTGAAGGATGAGAAAACAGGTTCAGATGTAGCTGGCTGAGGTCCTGTATGAGCAGAGACAGGAGTGGGGTCTAGGCCTGACAACCAGTCTGTGCCCAACTCAATGATCAGGCAATTTCTTGAGACTGGGGAGTTCCGTAAAGACATTTTATAGCACTTCAACTGTTCAGCAGTTTAAATTCTTCGTAATTTCCTTTTTCCCTCACCAATGGAAAAATGTCAGGCTAATGTGATTAAGGATAATCATATTTGACCTGGCATCATGTTACTGTACAATTCGGCTTTACCCTATAACATACGTCTTCAGCTTGCTCAGATTTTCCCATTCCTAAGTCACAGCTAAACACGTGTCTTCAAGAAGGAAATGTGGTCCATATATCAGGGACTCAGGCAAACAGATGCCCAAATTCCTGCATTCCCAAGCTGTCTTCTAAAACCCAAAGCTGCAAGCATGTATGGCCCCGCTCTGTGCTTGTGACCCTGCAGCTGTGTGTGACTTCCAGGATGGGCTACTTTCAAGTCTCTCAACAACAGCAGGGGTTCCTAAGTAGTTCTTTGTTCTTTCCAATGCTTAAAATCTCTGGCAGATAACATTTTTAAAGTGGCAATTCTCTAGGAAAAACTTCCAAATCTATCCATTCATCAAAAATACATGACTGACTGCCTGATGAGTTATCAGAGAAGGTAGAGAAAGAAAGATGAGTCCCCTGAATTCTTCTGGGAAGTCCTGTCACTACCCATGTTTTCTGCCTGGCAAGGCTGAGGATCAGAAACACTGGAGCTGGGAAGCCCCTACAATCGAAGCTGGATGGCAGAACAATCACCTTTCACTTTTTTATTGAAACATATCAGGCTCCATTTTTGACCAAGTGTCCTGCACTAAGTAGAACTTTCTCTTACCCCAAAATGGCTTCTCAGGTATCCGTGCTATCAGGTCTAGCTCAGTTCAAACACTTCTGAGTGCCTGTGATGCACCAGTGCTGTGCCGGGGGTATCCAACACATGGGCTGTCCCTTTTTGGGCCACATATTCTTGCATTGCTAAGAGTCATTTGAGTGGCAACATCTTTTGCCAAGAAAAATCTATCTGTTGTCCAAGAACACCCGCCATAGCAGACTCCCCAGTGTTCAGGGGCTCACTGGTGACTACTCAAGGGGCTTTGCTGAGAGAAAGAAGGCACAGTGAACCATGTGAACACCCTGTGGATGCAGCCATCCTCTGACAACTCTCAGCCAACTTCTTCCCCACACCAATACTTTCTGAACTGCCTCCCTAATGTGCACAAGTTCAATCACTGGAGCCCAGTGTGGAGTAACAGGACTTAAGAACATTGTCACATGCCAGGAGAAACAGGAATGAACAAGGTCTAGTTCACCCCTTCTCCTACCTTAGTGGGTTATCTGAATGGGTCTCCATGTGGGTCTCCAGTTCATACTTGCAAACAAACTCCTTGAAACATACTGGGCAGTGAAAGACTTCATCAGCCTTCTTCTCCAAGTCACCTGACTGCCCGTCTTCTACCATCTGAGGGAAAAGGAAAAAAGTGAAGTCACGAGGGAGGTCTCCCACATGGGATGGCTTCGGAAGAGAGGCCAATGCTAAATTCAGAGATTTACAATAATAAAAGGCATGGGTTGCAGTATCCAATCCTGATTATTAAGGACCTGACCATTCATTCATTCACACAACAGATACTCCCGGAACACTACCATTCATCCACCCACCCACCTGACAAGTACTTATGCAGCACCTGGTATCTGCCAGCACTGGTAATAAAAAAGTGAGAACAAGAGTCCCAAACGCTTTTGAAGCTTGCGTTTTAGCTAGAAAAATCAGGTAGAAAGCATGGAAACGACTGTAAAAGCTCTTCATTTCATCTCCGGGCTCAGCAAAGGGGCTCCAAAGAGGAAGTGCACACTAGCACTCTTCTCTCAGACACTCTACAGAAACAGTATGGGAAAACACAGCTTAAGAGCTTAGGATGGATGTCTGCCAAGTCTCCACACTGAGAAAATAAAGATTAGTGGTATTTCTGACAGAAGTCCCATGAGCAGGTGAATCTGCACTGGGAGCCAAGAGGACCTTTTTAGCTGGTGCTGGGTCTTCTCTCTCTGACTCGGCATCGTGACTCAGTTTCCTCTTGGAGGACAATCGCCTACGTTTCAGAGGAGATGGAGGGGTTGTGGCTGTGGCACTGTTAGGGTCCTTCTCATGGATCTTCATATGTCTGAAAAGAACACACAATGTGATCTAACAAAGAAGTCAGTTCATTTATGTTTTTAATATTTTACATTTAGGCATTGGTACTTAAATTTTCTTTAGTTAAGAGATATGAGGTATAATTTATACAGTGACTTCTATCTTTCTAAAACTCTATAATCTCCTTGAACCTCTCTTAAAGCTCTTCCAAGTGCTGTCCAAAAGTGTCGCGCAATGCCTTGCTGTTCACTGGAAGACACTCATGAACTTAACTGGCATTAACAAGATGAAAACAAACTATCTGGTGACCTGACCCACTCATGCAGACAAAAAGTACTATTTTAGGACATGGAATTCTATAGAATAAAGAATTCCCAGATACTAAACTGTTCCACTAGTTCATAAACTAAGTGATAATGCTATCCTTGCCCCCAGAACCCACCTCTCATCTATCTGTTGTACACATCTCTCTTTTCTGCTTTGGAAGCATTTTGGTGGTCAAATTCGAGACATGCTAACAGAGCAAATGTCCAGAGTGCTTAAGACCTGAAAGCAGTTCCCTGTTGTTCGTAGTATTATGTGGATTTATAGATCACAAGAGTTAACTTGGACAGTGGAATGAAAAAGTTACATGCGGTAACTCTAATATCTACAGGACTAGGCTACCCATATAATAAGAAAGTATTACGTAAAATATGTGTATGTCTATTCCAAAAAGAGTCTTATGGGTCATTTAACTTAAGTGACCTTATTTTACTGAGTTCTAAAACAAACATTCTAAGAACAAGGTCCCAAGATATGCAGGAAACGAATGACATTACAAATGAATAGTGAGTTTTAATTTCCTAATTTTGCAACATAAAAATGATTTAGTTTTGCCAATGACAATCATCATGACCATCGTCATGTAACTGTGGTTGAACTGTGCCAGATTTAGGAGCATAGTCACAGCTTTTTATGAATAACTATTTTATAGGATTATCTTGCTTGAGAAATTCTCAGGAGTAGGGAAAGACAGCAAAATTTTCATGAGCTATCCTCTCACCCTTCTGAAAAGAAGTTTCGCTCTCTTTTTAGCTGTACTCTCCTTTTTTGTTGCTGTTGAGACGGAGTCTTGCTCTGTCGCCCAGGCTGGAGTGCAGTGGAATGGGATTGGCTCTCAAGGAGGTCACGGCTGCAGTGAGCTATGATCATGTCACTGCACTCTAGCCTGGGAGACAGAGTGAGAACTGGTCTCAAAAACAAAAAAAGAGAGAAAGAAATAGAATAATAATAAAGAATCACAAACAAACATCATTTAGTTCTTGGCCTCCTAAAGCCTTGTGAAAGTTAATGGAAACAAACAGCTTTGTTCTAAGCACCACCTCTATTCCAAAGTGATTGTGATTTGAGGACACCATCCCTCAGTATCGGCATTAGGAGCAACAAAGAAAGGCTGGCAAGTTTTTGACACTCCAATTTTAGAAATGCTCATTTTAAAGAAAGCATCTAAGAGTTGAGAAAGTATGATAAGAGATGTAAACTATCATCAAACTTGCCCTTTCAATAAAGTACTCAAAACGAATTTTAATTGACAAAATCCACACCCTTTTCTAGTTGATATGAGAATATTAAAAATTAAGAGGTTGACAACTGTAAACAGTTCATGAGCCCATTTCAAGCAATATCTTTTGAATAATATGACATAATATTTATAAAAATACAAAATGATACTTAATTATTTTGTTCTTGGGATTTATGAAAGAAGCTGTTTTCATAAAGGAGGGACTGGGGCCAACACTTAGTGGGGGCCTAGTAGGAACCTTAGACAGATCATTATTTGCATTTTGCAGATGTGGCAGCTGACGTGCAGGGAGGCCAACCTGCCCACAGCCTCCGAGCTTGATTTGACCTATGTGCGCCGACTCTGAGCTCATGCTCTTCCCCCAACCCCAACCTATCGTCTCAAGACCACGCCAGTCAGTTAACTCTGTTCTGGATCACCAGCTGCAATCTTAGGGATACAACCTGAACCTGGACCCTTCCTCTCTGGTGGACTGTGGCCAAAGGTGGCACAGTTACTACCAAACTTCAACAGGAGAGTGAAGGGGGTGAGGAGCCCACAGCTCAGGCATAGAACGCTGCCACCTCCAGTTTTGCTCAAGGACTGCAGAGCCTCTATCCTAGTCTGGAAAGCTGGGACTGCATCACTGCCCTTGAACTGCATCACTCCTAGAAGCGGCAGAGCGACAAAAGCAGGCCAAGGCAGTCTGACAGACAGGGGCTCACTCCAGTTCTCCCACGGAGCCCCAGAACCCCAGGTGCAAAAGCACAAGCACCGCTCCATTCCAGGGTGAAATCCCCAGCTACTGGGCACAACATGGGAAGTTCTTGCTTTGTCCTTCCAGCCACATGATGAGCAAAAGCCACAGGTGCATTGACAACCTCAATTCAGCCCACGGGTGAACTGCAGGGTTGGAGGGGTCCGGCCAGACCTGACGATGGATGTGATGTAGTGAGAGATTCTCCCCACTGCTCTGACCCCGGCTCTGCTTCCCTGGCCTCCAACAACAGGAGTGGCAACTTGTGCTGTTCATTTCCTCCCAAAAGCTCACAGAAAGTGGAGCCAGGATCATCATGATGAGACACTAATGACCCCTTCCCCTCAAGCTGTGGCCAAAACAAATTAGGGGTGGTGGGAGAGAGAATATTCTAATCCTTAGAAGGCTTGGGTCTTTCTCTCAGGGTTGATTTCAAGGGCTAATCTGTCTAAGTTCCATGCATCCTGAGAGTCAATAAATGACAAGGAGCCCATGAACTGGACGGGAGCTGGGATGGGATTCAGCCCTCTATTCTGCATAGAAAGTCCCTCTCCACAACAGATTGGAGGCATCACTGTTTAGTTCTGCTTGGACACTTCCACCACCAAGGACTTCTCCATTTTCACCGGCTGTTCTAATTGTTAAAACTATTTCCCTCACATTGAGTCAGAAATTCTGTCCTTGCTGTAACTGTCTGTCCTCAAGGGAGATGCTGTGTTATAGCATCAGTGTATGTTCTCATCCGCGTGGCAGCTCTTCCAATAGTGTAAGAGGACTACTGCGCTTCTGTAATGTGTTCTCTTTTCAAAAGCGAACAGCCCCCCTCAAGCTCTGCTTGCAAGTCTGTGGAATTATATTGGTCCTAAGTAACCTTGGAATGCTCTCCAGTGTACAGGCATCCTTCACGAAATGCTGGATCCAGATGCAAATTCAGTCTGGATGTGATCTGACAGCTCAGAGCACATGGCTGGCACTATAACCTCCAGAGGCTACATAAAGGGGGCCTGGGTGGGTTCCACTGGGTGTGTTTATACCCTCAGTTCCTACCAAGTTTGTTGTCGATCACAACCCCCATGATTACTCCTCCATTCTGCACCTGAGCAGTACATCTTTTCACCTTCCAGACTGGCGAGGGTGAGAAAGTCTTACATTAACAATATGCAGTGCTGGTGTGGTTCAGAAGACTGGTGCTCTCCCATCATTGGTGAGAGTAGAAATGAGTGACCGCCTTTCTGCAAAGTGGTTGAGCACTAGAGATATGAATTTTAAATATATACGATCTTTACCTCAGTAATTCCACTCCTAGAAATCTGTCTTAAGGTCTAATAACTGAACAAGTGTGCGAAGATCCATATATAAGGATTCACGTTTCAATGGATACATTGCATAAACCCTAGCAATGGCAGGAATTCCTATCAGCTGGTCTTAGTATCTTAAACTGGCCACTGTGCTCTTCCTCTTGCTCTCTTACTTTCCATTTTCTATCCAGCAGTCAGACTGAGCATCTAAAACACAGGACCAATCATACCACTTCCCTGCCTCAGTTCTGCTGACAGTCCCATTCTTAGAATTAAAATAAATCTGGCTTCCACCTATCTGCTAGACTTCAACAGTGGAGCACCCTGCCCTCTTCCATCCCAAGGCCCTTTCAGACAGACTAGCCCCTGTGGGTCCCTCAAACGCATCCAACTAGTTCCCACCTCTGGGACTCAGGTGCTTGCTATTTCTGTCTGGAAAACTGCACCCCAGACCTTCCCAAGCCTGGCTCCTGCCGTCCAGGTTTCGTGCCACATGCCTCTCCTGCAAAGCCTTGCCTGAGGCCCCACACCCCACCTGTGCAGATGCTCTCATGCCCACAATTCAGTGTTCCTTCCTCCACAGCACACAGCAGTAGTTGAATATACCATGTATTTTACTCGTCTGACTGTCCCCTCACCCTCAATTGAAAGTAAGTTCCATTACAGCAAGAACCTGCTCTCTGTTGTTCTCTGCATGAGCCCTGGTGGCACACAGGTGTTGGTCAGTAAGTATCTGCTAAACTGCTGGATGGAAGAACAAACAAATAAATATTTGTTGAATTCCTGACTGGACAAATGAAGGAGGGAAGGAATGAAGTGCACGTAGAAAATGTTTGCTTCACTCAGAATATTACTATGACATTCACTCTCAGGTTCCAGGACACCTTATAACTTGCCTTGCTAGAATTTGGTGTGAGCAAACCTGAGATTGTGAACAGTGCCACATTGAAGGGACTTCAATCGAAAACACTCCAACAATGAACACTGAGGACATGTGTTTATCTTTTCTTTTTGGAATTCATATGTTTGTTCATTCCAAACAATACCTACACTCATTACAGAGAGAGGTTAATGTAAAATCCAAGTATATTTCTGCTTTTCCATAAAATTCTGTGATTCTCTTTTGGAAGCATGACACTTTAATAGTAGGAATCCTGCCGCACTGTGGTCTAAGGAAGGAATTTTATCAGAGCTTTTGGAGTCAAGAGAAGTTTTATCCTATTCATAACAACCAAAGAGGCTTTTACAGTGATGAACGAACACAAATATTGCAGATGTTTTTTAAACTTGGAAGAAAAAAAAAAAAAAAAAAACCCAAATCTGAGCACTTTTTGGCACAACCGGAGCCTACTTTGAATCTAGGAGTAGATGCTGATTTTCAGCTTAAATGGCTTTTCTCCCACAAGTGTAATCATTTGCTTTCTAAAATGTGAGATGGTCCACTGTAGTAGGGTAGGTTATCTGTGAGAATATTGAAAACATCAGAGTTAAACCAAAGAGTACACCCTGTGCAAGGGCTGAAGGCTGGTCAATAACTCCAGGGAGACACACCAATCCCTAAAACCTGACCCTCCCTGCCTCCCTGAATGTTCTCCTTTCCAGTTCCAAATACAGGAACTTTCTGCTGACCTTCCTTAGGCATGTAAGTCATTAGATTTGGGAATGGGGTAAAGCTCTTAGCTATCCAAGCACTGGCTTTCTGTGAGCAGCAATCAGGAATCTGGGTGGCAAGATGGTGCAGACAGACACCATGTGATGCAATGAAACTTTTGCGTGGTCTCTGAGCAGTGACACATCTGAGATGTGTGATCTTTGTTCCGCCACCAGTAACCATGGAGACTCCAGAGAATCTTGGGCTCTCTCAGCTTCAGTTTCCACACTGGTAAAATGAGGACAATCCTGTCAGTCTCCTGGAACACCAGTGTTCACTCTGTAGGCTTCTGACCAGCAGCATGGGCACCATCTGGGAGCTTAATGCAAATAAAAACCCCTGAGTCCCACCCTAGACCTGCAGACTGGTCAGGGCCCAGCAGTCTGGCTTGCACAAGCCCCGCAGGTGATACTAAAGCCTGCTTAAGCATGAGAACCCCAGGATCATAGTGAACTTCTCCAGCTCTCTGCACCGTTTGCAGGTTTGGTTAACCATTTGACCAGGACGCTAACATTTTTTGGATACCAGCATTAGACATCTCCCAGACTCATCTTCCAATATACCAGCAGTCTCTGCATCAGTTTACCAGGAATAAATGCTTAACCAAAAAGCTGGGAAATTTAACATTCTTAAAATTCTTTTGGGGGCAAAATCCTTTGGGAAACTCTGAACTAGTTTAAATGTGACCCAAACCAAAGATTACTTGGTCATAGCTGCCCTCACAGCAGGTCTCAGACATTCTTCAAGCTCTCCGTGTGTAATTTACGTGTGAAGATTAAACCTCAGGAAAAATATAGACACTTCCAGTATTTGCTAACTTTTCAGTCTCAATTTCCTCCTAGGACTGTTAATGGAGAAGCCGACTTATTTGATACTCTGAGTAAATGGTACTGTAAGGAAAGTCACTCTGTCAGGACACAGGACGCTGTATACAAAGCACACACAGCACGGCCCAAGATATGCCAAGCCAGAGGCAACAGGTTCACACAGGGTCTGGCAGGCTGGTTACAGAGACATCCTCATCCGTACCTGGTGCTTGCTTTTTTTTTTGGTCCAAAAAAGCCTCGTGATAAACAAAGAGGGAGTGAATAAGATTAAGAACCTCCACAGCTGCACAACCTACATTTGTGGCCAAGGTACGTCTATAGAAAGATGCGCGTATGGTTTCATCACAAATGCCTAGGAGAGGAGCTCAGTGTGAAGGGCTGTGGATGATGCTTGTAATGCCAATCAAATTCTATGCAAGCAAACCGGGGATGGAGAGCAGACAGAGTGGGAGGGGTAAGGGGAGTACAGCAAGGTGGCAATTCCTGGTGTGGCCCCACCTGTAAAGTGCAGAGGCACCTTCTAGTAATTCAGGTGTTGTTTGGGTTCAGTCATGCCTGTCCGGAAGGCAGGTCACACCAGCTGTTCCAGGGTGTGGAGGAAGGTTAGACAATGCGTAAGCACCTTTGCTGACCCCCAAAGCCAGCCATCTTAGAAAACTCCAAAGTCAGCCTGGCATGAAGTATAAACCCGCAGTCTGCAGGCTCGCTGTGGGAATGCCGTCAGCCAGGCGGCTCCCAGGGCTCTCGGGATGCTCCTGGTGAAATGCACCGGACACTGCAGCCACCACCAGCGGCCAGTTAGATCCCGCAGCCTCTGATGTGGGCAATGTGGCCCATGGAGGCCATGACAAAGTCAAGCTTTGCGGCTGATACTGAGGTTTATTCCTACTGCCTTCATTCAGGGAGGTGTCTATAAAGACCGTATGCTCCACAGCACAGATTTCCTCTACAAGCCCCCCTTTCCCTGCAATACTAGGGCAACACGTCCCCAAATGGAGAACGTCTCTCATCTACTGACTGTAGCACAGCATTCCAATGGAGCCAGTGTAAGGATAAAGTTAAATTTTATGAGATTTAATTTGAAGTCCAGGTGTACCAGGGGTTCATTTTCATGTTCCTTGTAAGCAAACGCTTTGGCAGGCTCTCAATCTCCACTGCTCATCAGCCCAGAGCTTCTCTCCAACCCCAGTCGTGGGGTCATGGTTCTCCACCCTGGACCACCATCTCTGCTCTCCTGCCTCAGGTTCCTTGGCAGTATTTGGAGACAGCAGTTCCTTTTCTATCTTGGTCCTGGGTAAAGACCATTCTGGTTTCTTGGTACAGATACTTCCTTAATGATGGACTGAGCTAGAATTATAATGCCTGAAGAATATATATTCTTTTCTTTCTGGAAACAGAATCTTGCTGCACCACCCAGGCTAGAGTGCAGTGGTGCGATCCGAGCTCAGTGCCGCCTCGAACTCCTGGGCCCAGTGTCAAGAGATGACATTCTCTTGCTAACGACTGTCTACTTAGAAAACTGAGGCCCTTTCTCTGCTACCTCTACAGCTCCCTCCTCCTCTCGACTTTCTGATCCAGTAGCGGGTAGGGGGTGTTGGCAGTCAGTCCACATTAATCAGCACTAACCTTTTAAAAATCTTTTACTCTAGACATGATTCCTAACTGCCCTGCCCTTGAATCAGTAGTAACACCCTACATCTGCTTGTGCTTGTCTTTTTCCCTCGCCTGCTTATTTATGCTAAAATAAATGTTCATGTTATTTGGTCCCCATACCTATTTACAAAATCCACAAAAATACACAGTACCTATTTTCATACAAAATCAGACATTCTTAAAAACAAACAAAAGACCTCAGAAGTTGGATGAACTGACGTTTCTCTCACCCAAAGAGAACTCTCGTGAACACGGAGCTGCAATTGGCCAGCTAGGCCCTTCCTGGGTGAGTCCAGAGACATCAGTGGAAGGCTCCCATTTCCCATGGACAGGCCTTCGATACCTCAGGGCAGCCGCTGTGTTGTCATGGCCTCCTCTTCTTCCCCAGGCTAACCTCCCTTGGTTTCCTCAACATTTACATGCAGCCTGGGGTCCAAATCCCACACCCATGGCTGGCCTCTCCCAGCAGGGACGCTGAATATCCTCATATTACAGTCTGAGGTGATGGTGCCCCAACTTAAGTCATCATTCCCAAAGTGACCTCAAGAGCCCAGAGCTGTCCCCTCTGAGGGAAGCCATCGCCAGCCACCACGGAGACCAGCTTCCCAGGGCAACAGCTAAAATCCTATACACCAACGCCCACACCTAAGCTTCGTAGGAGGAGGGAAGTGCTGAAGTCACAGGGGCCATTTCCCACTTCAGCTTGAAGGGAGACTGCTTGAGGTGTCTTCAAGAAGGCAGGACCTAGTCACTCACTCTCTGTGCAGGAGGAAGAGATGACTATCTTCGTGACAGGGCAGTGCGAAGTCATTGCCACTCCTCAGCCAGTTCCAAAAAAGGAACAAGAAATGCACGGGCAGGGCCATCCCAGATGGTCGGCCACGCGCCCATGAGGAAAGTGGAAGGTGCAGTGGGCGAGTGCAGGAGGAAGCATAGTGAAAAAGGACAGCCACCCACTCTGGGGACGTTGTGTTATATTGCTGCTTAGGGGCCACTGAGAAACTGCTGGCAAGGAAAGGGGAACCAAGATTGGAGAGAGAATGATGAATATAAATGAATCCAAAGAGAAATGTCACCTCCCAAGACCAACCAGGCAACAGAGTCCTTCTGTACGACCAAGGCCGTTTATAGCCACTTTTATCTAAAACGGATGGACACGGTGCACACATGGCCCCTGTTCTCCAGAGATGTCGAGGGAGGAACAGTATATCATCTACCAACAGAAACCGGAGAGGAGAGCCCCGGAAGAACCTGCAGCATCGCAGACCTCAGTTTTCCTACCCATAAACTTGGAACAGCAGTCCTCTTGAGCAAGCTGGGTTATATAAGCATGAAGAGGAAGAATTAAGTGCTGACACCACAGGACCAATGAACCCATTATGCAACTGAATCTCCGGTTTAAGGAAATACAAAATCTTTCTCCACTGAAGACCAACAACCTTTCCATTAAGCATCCCAGAGCCCCAAGAGAAGCTGAGGATGGCCCACAGGCACACAAACGTGCCAAAGGTGAGATGAGAATCCGTGTCATGAATACACAGGCTAAGACTTCAGTGCTTCTTG
Organism: Piliocolobus tephrosceles; assembly: GCF_002776525.5. Taxonomy (NCBI): domain Eukaryota; kingdom Metazoa; phylum Chordata; class Mammalia; order Primates; family Cercopithecidae; genus Piliocolobus; species Piliocolobus tephrosceles. The sequence continues at coordinate 161,160,141 of NC_045438.1, forward strand.
TTCATGTTTCAGTGGGGAAGGTGGGATGGGCGCTGAGGGGGCAATGTTGCCACTAATCACCTTCCTTAACACATCAGAAAAAGGTTGACAGTGAGTGGGCACGCTTCAGGGTTTGCTAGCACCAGCTTGTTCAGCCCGAACAGGTCGGACAGGTTTGGATATTTAAACAAAGGCGGAAAAATGTAAGGTATAAAACCCTGTGAACTGCTACAGTGGAACTGCTGCCAGCTCCCTGCAGGTTTCATTTTGTGATCTAATGCTGGAAGTCAGGCTCCCTCTTGACTTTGCCACTTTCGTGTTATGAAACTAAACTGGACACACACTCAGGACCTGTTCAAAGTCCTCAGCGCATCAGACGAGGGGCATGGTCGGAGAGGACACCAGGGCATGTTGCATTCCAGAGCAGAGGCCAGCTCCCTGCTCCTCATCCTACCCCCAGCAAGCCCATCCCTTACCTTCCCTAACCTAGTTTCTCACTCTCACCCCTGCTTGCTGTTCAAGTGTGGGCAAGCATGATGTTCCAGATTCTGCTGCCATCCACCAGTTTTACCTGGTAAGACTGAGCTGCTGAAATAACTCAACAAGATATGTCAAAAATACTGTACTGCCTGCATTAAAGATAAAATTTATTTTGCATTTCCTTAGTTTCCAAAAAACAAACTAACGAACACCAACTCTGCTAAAACAGAAGAAAACTTAAGTTATAAATATTAGCATCCAGTTGACCAAATGATAAAAAACTAATTATGAACCAGATCACAAATTTGAGAACCAGTGATAGGACGAAAAAGACTTGATGGTTGCTTAACACGTCCACTAAGGGGACAGTGTCCACTTGGACAGTTTTATGATTGTTATGCTCTTTGGCATAACTGAACTTGAACTTGGTCAGTTCAATTCAGAGAGAAATTCTAAATCAAAAGTAAGCATCAGCTACAAGTAGGTTTTTCAAATATTTCTTCAAAAATATAAAGTAAGCCGGGCATGGTGGCTCACGCCTGTAATCCCAGCACTTTGGGAGGCTGAGGCGGGTGGATCACCTGAGGTCAGGAGTTTGAGACCAGCCTGGCCAACATGGTGAAACCCCATCTCTACTAAAAATACAAAATTAACTGGGTATGGTGGCACATGCCTGTAATCCCAAATACAAAATTAACTGGGTATGGTGGCACATGCCTGTAATCCCAAATACAAAATTAACTGGGTATGGTGGCACATGCCTGTAATCCCAGCTACTCAGGAGGCTGAGGCAGGAGAACTGCTTGAACCCGGGAGGCGGAGATTGTGCCACGGCACCCCAGCCTGGGCAACAAGAGCGAAACCCCATCTCAAAAAATTTAAAAAAAATATATATAAATATACATATATACACACACATATATATATATATATAAAAAATAAGTTGTGCTGATTGTTAAAGAGTTTCAGAAAAGAAAAAAACACAAAGTAAAAGGGAAAATATTTTGAGGAAGGTCAAGTCTAGCAAACAAAAAACAGGCTACACAAGAGACTGTCAATTAAAATTGGCCAACTTTTGGCTTTGATAACTTTCTCATTTGAAGAATAAAATTCAGTGACAAATCCCACTTGCCTACCATTTTTCTAAGAGGATAGTGGTAGCTTTCAACTATTCAGGTTTCTAAAATGCAAAGTAAAAATTCTGGAAAAAACCACAGAATCTCATCTAAAAGTATTAATGCAAATCCACACTAAAAAAGTATAAAAACAGGCCAGGCATGGTGGAGTATGCCTGTAGTCCCAGCTACTCGGGAGGGTAAGGTGGGAGGATTGCTTGAGCCTGGGAGGTTGAGGCTGCAGTGAGCTATGATGGCGCCACTGTACTCCAGTCTGGGAAACAGAGTGAGACCCTGTCTCAAAATAAAAAACCACACACACAAAAACCCAAGCGCACACACATACACACATATAGATGTAAACATCACAGAACAGGCAATCAAAAAAAAAAAAAGGCAAGTGTTCAGGTAATAATAAGGATTTGCCCAACTTGGCCATGGAAATTCAGCATGACACACAGCTACTGTTACACAGCATTGTTACCAGGCTCTTGGGTTCTTAGAATGCAGCCTATGTTGCCCCAATTGTTAAGAAGCTGGGAGTGTATTTTCTCACTTTAGTAAATCCATCTGCTGAACTAGTATGTGTAAGGAGCTGGTGGGTTAAATATCTTAAGGGAGAAGAGAAAGGAAGGCCTTGAACTACAATTTGTTGTGCACCTAACATGAGCCAGAGGCTTGAGTATATGTTACAGCATTTAATCCTTCTAACAGATTTTGTGAGTAAACATTACCCCCACTAAAGATGAAGAAATTGAGGCTCTTGACCACTCCAGGGATTATCCTTTATCAGCCCTGGCCAGAAAAGTTAGGCAGAGCTATCACGTCTCAGAAGCACCACAGAAAATGTCACCCTTCTTTAAACCACTACTGAAGTAAAAATAAAAGCACACAGGTTTCACATCCAGCCAACGAGATGTAAAGAAAGGCTAAATTTGTTTAATCAATCAGTAAGCTTATGTGATGAAAGCTTAATAATGTTATTGGGGGGAACTGGTAGCTCAGACATTCTGCTGTAATAAACAGATTTGTAAATACCCGCTCTTTTTCTCCATCCACTCTGGAGGGAAGATTATGGGCCTCTCACCAAGGTGCACTCTCAAGAGAGGGAAAAGCATATTAAGTGGAATGATCACAGAATGGGATATTACACTTACATATATTTTGTTTTATCTGGTTAAAAAGAGAAGTTTCAGCCCTTCTTAAAGAAAAGCTTTCTAAATTATACCAGAAGTATGTCTCTTTTAGTGTTCAGAGTTACTAACATATGCTGAAAACTGCTTTGATACCCAAGTATTATCACGATGAAACTACAGTACCCAATATTCACTAAATGCCTAACATGAATCAGGAGATATATACAGTTCATACAGCTATGCTGACTACGAATATCCCATTAAAATCACATTTACACCAACCCCTCAACAGTCTTTGTACAGAACATTTATGTCCTTCTAAGTGGAGTTAAATGTGTTAAGATCTCTGAGCATCCCTGAAGGACATTTGCTTTTCATTTGTCTTTCCCTCTTGGATGCAGACAACTGAAATGCTTTTAAGATTTTCTTTTCCATAGAAGTATTTCAAGGGAAACAAAACATTCACACAGTCCGGGGCAGGGTGACCACAGATTTTTATCCTACAAATAAATATATAATTTATTTCCATGTGAACTGTCCTGATACCTTCCTTCCTGCAGAAGAGTATGTCAAGAGGGACAGGGACCTGGTGATTATGAGATTAATTTTAAGATGAGACTGACTGAACCTTTGAGTGGTCACCTCCACCCTTGAGAAGCAGCAAGTGCCAGCAAGTTTCTGTCCTCAGAAACCTGGTATGACCATGATGAAAGTTCACAGGACCCTTCCTCTTGCTGGGCACTGAGGGTAAAAAGATGACTGTCCCCCGCTTTCAGAGACACTGTGCTACCTCTGCCCCTTCTCTCATTTAATACTGGCCACCTGTTCCAGATACCCGACTGCAGTTGTGCTTAGCCTGGGCATCTGAGAGTAGTATGCTAAATTCAGAGCCTTCGTGGTCTCATTTGTCATGGAGTAGGTCACATTTCTGTGCAGCTAATATTTTCTTCAAGCATAATAGGAACATATAAGCCTCTGTTCCTGAAGCCTATCCTGATGTCCAGGGGCATTCTCAGGTCCTATGTCTCCTACACTTGGGAACAGAAAAAAATCACGCCTATGGCCGCAGGAAAAAAGCCTGCAACGAAACAACTAGATGATGTTCCAAGGATTTCCCTTCTTCATCTTACTCCTTCTTTTTGAGGCAAAGTTTCGCTTTGTTGCCCAAGGTGGAGTGCAGCAGCGCGATCTCGGCTCACTGCAGCCTCCGCCTCATGACTTCAAGTGAACTCAACCTCCTGGGCAGCTGGGATTACAGGTAAGTGCCACCACACCTGGTTAATTTTTGTTTTGTTTTGTTTTTTTTAATAGAGATGGGGTTTTGCCATGTTGGCCAAGCTGGTCTTGAACTCCTGTCCTAAAGTGATCCACTCACCTTGGCCTCCCAAAGTACTGGCCCATCTTCACCATTCTAATGACAGCTGAAATCAGAACACATCCCTACTCTTCAAAGAATAAATGAAGTTAGTCATGAAAACTTGCCTGTGCCAGGGTCTTAAGCATGTCCTTAAATGTAACACATGCTCCACAACTCTCTTTAGAACTAAAAGTCTACAGTCTGTAAAATACAGAGCGAAGTGAAAATTAATTTCCTATTTTCCCAAAGCAATTTTTAAAAGGAAAATACCAGTTTTAGAGACAGGCTTTATTCCAAATGAGGCACATTTCAATCCTCTGTTTCAAGTATCATTTCTTCACAGCTTTGCAGCCCAGCACTTTCTGGAACAAGCTTTGCAAATTGCAAAGCTCAATGCCCTTTTTCCTACATTGAGCTCTCCCAGAGGCGTGCTCTGGCTCAGTTTCCCAAGTTTGTTTTGGAAGACGAGCACCACTCAATCCAAATTTTCAATGTGGGAGCAACTGATAAAGAGTTCTGGGAAGTTAAAAGCTGGAGCCACGGTGATGTTTCCGTGATACATGTTTTGTACTTGATGGCAACCTACTCTTCTGCTCAGCAACTGAGCTGTGGTTAGAAAGGCTTGGGACAAAGGATTTTCAAACCTCAAAAACATGAGAATCTGCATACAGGGAAGTGGCAGCTCACAAAGCTATACCAGATACAGTAATAAATTAAAAAGGTCTTTACCATAACCTTTCTCAAAATAAATTAAAATAATATAAGTAATAAATTAAAAAGGCCTTTATCCTAACCTTTCTCAAAATAAGTTGGTATTAGCATCACTCTCATCTCCCTACTTGCCAAAATATAATTACTTTTAAAAGATCAAGTAAATTTATTTACTAGAAATAAGTATAAGAAGTTATAGGCTTTATCAGTGCTACAAAGCAACTGTCTACGACTACACATAATTTAATATGCTACCTTCATTCTGTGAAGTTTACTTTATTTGACCAGTATAACAATGGAGTGTCCTCTTATAAAACTAAGATAAAGAAAACTCTACAAAAAGACTAAGTAGCATTATAAATACAGATAGCTAACAAATACTCATAAAATGACTATAGGCTAAAGGAAATAGAGTGAGTTGCTCTACACACCTCAATATCAGCTAAGAGTAACTTGAAACTTCAAAGGATGTAGTCCTCAAAGTCTGTGTTGTGAGGCCCTCTGAGTGTTTCAGCCAAAAAAAAAAAAAACTTTGGGGTGGAGCCCAGATCTGCCTCAAGCAGGCAAAACTGGAGAGCTGGGCTCATCTGGAAGAGTGTGCACATACACGGAGGTGTGCACCCCATGTGTGAGTGTGGACAGCCTTCAGAGCAGGGGGTGAGCAGAAGGAGGGGGGAGGGTAAGCTGTGTGGTCATCAACTGTGCTGTTGAGGAGCACAGCACAGACCAGCCTTGTGGAATCAAGCCTTCAGAGAAACGAAACTCCAGAAATCCACGCTACAGAGAATCATGCCACGGCAGAGGCCCCACCCAATCTGTGCCCCTCAGGGGAGGAGCCAAAAATCAGAGCACAGGGCCATGTCAGACGAAACTGGCACAGTTGAGGGAGAGCCTCAAGCAGGTTATAAACAAGATGGAACGGAGGCACCTGGGTGTGGGTGTCCTGGGAAGCGGAGGCAGAGGTTCTCTGATCCCTCAGCTTAGCATCGGCTCTGGAGACCCCATGAGGGAATTTCTGGGCACTACCCAATCCCAGCAGGTGCCAACAGACCTTGGGAGGCAGTGATAGTGGAAGGGAAACAAGAAACAGAACTTTGATCTTAAGCACTAAACTCTCACAAGTCGACTGATTGCCTTCCATGCTTCTCAGGACCTAGGTTGCATTACTCTTTTTAATTCCCGCACACACATCCCAGGGCAGTTCTGGCCCCTGATTAATGTAACACAGGCCCACAGGTATGTGCTTGGGAGAGATCACAGCTCACTACTAGAGTCTCAGATTCTGGAACAGATCCACTGGGGCAAATAAATCTAACTCCACTCTCTCTGGCACATTTTTGTAAGTGTTCTCACATTTTTATAATTTTTTTCAAAAGTACAGTTTCGCCAACAAATGAAATGGTAATGACTTTTATGTGATTTACCAAAACCCAAATGTTCTTTTAACTCATTATTTGCAACTTTCTGCAAAGACATAATAAATGTAGTATGATAATCCCCAATATTTCAAAAATAGTTACTTAAATTACAGATTTAGTGTAGCAAAAACTAAAACAAGCAAACTTAAAAGAAATCACTCTCAATTTACTCAATTTATTTTCTGGCATTATAAGAATGTTTACTCAATATATTTTCCCTCTCTGGCACATAACAATAAAAGAGTAGTAATCATTATTGATTTGTACCATTTAACAACCACTACCAAGTGCTTTGCATGTATTATTTACTGATCATCACAGCATTTCCATGCGGTAGGTACGGCTAATACTACCTTTCACAATGAAATAATTCGGACACAGAGGTGTCAATTAACTTGTCTGGGATCACACAGCTAGTAGTGGAACACTTTCCTAGATTGTCATTATGGTGGTTTCAACTCTAACAATACAGACTCAGAAACTCCCTCTACCCAGGGGATGTCCATAGTACACTGTAAACCTTCAGAACCTTTTACAAACATTATTAAATCTGAGCCCAAATTCAGTGTGAGGTAATACTAAGCCATTCTGTTAAAGTGTCAAAAAATTAAGAGATTTCCACAAAATTCTACAGAACTAAGATTAGAACTCAGCCCCAATTTAGTCCTCTCCTCTGAATCAAGGTGTCTCAAAATAAGTAAAATCAGTACCAGAAAACCAAAAATTAGCACAAACAAGTATCCCCAAGGCCTGCTTTTCTTCTGTTGCCCAGGCTGGAGTGCAGTGGCAAGATCTCAGCTCACTGCAACTTCCACCTCCTGGGTTCAAGCGATTCTTGTGCCTCAGCCTCCTGAGTAGCTGGGACTACAGGCACACACCACCACATCTGGCTAAATTTTGGCATTTTTAGTAGACACATGATATTATGATGTTGGCCAGGCTGGTCTCAAACTCCTGGCCTCAAGTGATTGGCTTGTCTCAACCTCCCAAAGTGCTGAGATTACAGGTGTGATCCACCATGCCCGGCCAATGCCTGCTTTAAAAAAATATTTATATACAACTCCAAAATACAATGACCATAAATGAGAAATGTATCTTAGAATAGTACCAAGGGCTATGCTATAAAAAATTTAAAATAATTTCTAAGACTATCCAAGTAAACCCAAACAACACAGAGTAACCAAATTCAGTCAAAATGGTTGCCCCCAAAACTAGCCCATGCTCACTATACATAGAATATGCTAGTGGGATGACAGTAATGGTTTAACATTGAAAATAACGTTCTATAACAGCACAGAATAGTGTTGAGAATGAGGAAAAGAGTGAAAGAGTGTTTTTTCTAATATGCAAAGTGACACAAAAGCTACATCAATTATTTCTCACATACAGTCTGTGCGTCCCAATCAGAAAATCTGAAATCTGAAACATTTCAATATTGAAAATTTTGAAGGCTGACATAATGCCACAACTGAAAATTCCACACCTTACCTCATGTAATGGGTCCCAGTCAAAATTTTGTTTCATGCACAAAGTTATTAAAAATATTGCATACAATTATGCTCAGGCTATGTGTATAAGGTGTCTATGAAACACATATAAATTTTGTGTGCAGACTTGCATCTGTGTCCCATCCTTAAGATACCTCATTATGTATGTGCAAATATTCCAAGAAAACAAAACAAAAACACAACAAATCAAAATCCCAAACACTTCTGGTCCCAAGTATTTTGAATATGGGGTACTCAACCTGTGGTAGTTAAAAGCATGGCCTCTGAAGCCAGATATCCTTTATTCAAATCTTATCACTGCCTATTACTTCAGTTCTTTCCTCATTTGCAAAATGGGATAATAATTATACAATCCTTACAAGGCAGAGTACATAAAAATAACTGGAGATCAATAAGGAAATGGAAGACTTGAACAATGCTATAAACCTACTAGACCTAACAGCAAATCTACAGAACACTCCACCCAACAACAGCAGAATACACATTCTTCTCAAACAGATGGAACATTCTCCAGGATAAACCATATGCTAGGTGATAAAACAAGCCTCAGTACATTTACAAAGTTTGAAATCATGCAAAGTATGTTCCCCAACTATAATGGAACGAAACTAGAAATCAGTAACCAATTAATGGAATGAATTTTCCCGACCATAATGAAATGAAACTAGAAATTAGTAAGAAATTTGAGAAGTCACAAATTTGTGAAAACTGAACACCACACTTCTAAATAACCAGTGGGTCAAAGAAGAAATCACAAGGGAAATTAGAAAACATGCTGAGATGAATGAAAAAGAAAACACAACATACAAAAACTTACGGGAAACAACTAAAGCAATGCTTATAGGAAAATGTATAGTTATAAAAGCCTGTATTTAAAAAGCTCTCACGTCAATAATCCAGCCTTATACTTTGCTGTAACACCGGAAAAAGGTCAAACTAAACCTAAAGAAAGCAGAAAAGGGGAAATAATAATGTTTAGAACAGTAATGTAATGAAATAGAGGACAGAATAGAGGGAAATCAATGAAACCAAAAGTTGGTTCTTTGAAAAGATCAATAAAATTTACAAATGTTTAGCTAGATTGACTAAGGGGAAAAAAAGAAGATTCAAATTATTATAGTTAGGAATGAAAGGAAATTACTACTGACTTTGTAGAATAAAAAGGATTACAAAAGGATATTATGAGTTATTGTATGCCAACCAATCACTTGATGAAATGGCCAAAATTCCTAGAAAGACACAAACTATTGAAACTGACTCAAGAAGAAACAAAATCTGGGGCCAGGCGCGGTGGCTCGCACCTGTAATCCCAGCACTTTGGGAGGCCAAGGTGGGAGGATCACCTGAGGTCGGGAGTTCACGACCAGACTGGCTGACATGGTGAAACCCCCATCTCTACTAAATATACAAAAATTAGCCAGGCGTAGTGGTGCACGCCTGTAGTCCCAACTACCCGGGAGGCTGAGGCAGGAGAATCGCTTGAACCTGAGAGCTACAGGTTGCAATGAGCCAAGATCACACCACTGCACTCTGACCTGGGTGACAGAACGAGACTCTATCTCAAAAAAACAAACGAACAACAAAAGAATAAAGGACAAAAACAACCCAAGTATAGATGCAAAAAAAAAAAAAATCATCTGACACAATCCAATACTTTTTCACGATAAAAACGCTCAAAAAACTAGGAAAAGAAACTTTCTCAAACTGGTAAGGAACATTTATTTTAAAAACCTACAACTAATATCATATTTAATGGGGAAAGACTGAATGCCTTCTCCTTAAGATGACAAACAAGAAAAGAATGTTCATTCTCTTTACTTCTATTTGACATTGTTTTGCAGGTTGTAGCCAGGGCAAGTAGGCGAGAAAATGAATACAGACATGATATAGAATAACCTAAGGAATCCACTAAGTAACTACTAGAATGAATAAATTAGGTCACTAAGGCTGGAGGGAACAAAATCAGTACACAAATTTTAACTGTGTATCAATACACTAGACATGAACAATTGAAAAATTAAATTAGAAAACTACTTATAGTAATACCAAAAATAATAAAATACTTAGAAATAAATTTAACCAATATAAATAAATTTAACTTGTACTCTGAAAACTATAAGACGTTGAAAGAAATTCAAGAAGACTTAACAAATGGGAAAACATCCCAAGTTCATGGATCGAGTTAGTATTGTTATAATGGCAATACCCCCAAATTGGAACTTTTAACAACAGTTTAGCAATTCCTCGACTTAAACATGGATTTACCATACGACCCAGCAATTCCATTCCTAAGTGTCTACCAAGAAAAACAAAAACATAGGCCCACAACAAATGTTGTACAACAATGTCAACAGCAGCTTTGTTCATAATAACCAAAAAGTTGAAACAACCTAAATGTCCATCAACTGATGAAGGGATAACTAAAATGTGGTATCATAGTTCTACAATGAACTATTATTTAACAATAAAAAAGAATCTGAAGCCCACTGAAGTACACGCTTTACATGGTATAACGTATGATGTATGAATTATACTGTAAGATGTAAAAAAAAAAAAAAAAAATGAAAAGTGAATACAGATATGTATTCATGTAATACAGATATGACACCCAGAGGACCATAGCTTCAGCAATGATTATTTATTTGTAAAACACACTGCCACACAGGTTATTGTAGAAGACAATAACTATGTCTTTTAGAGCTGTGTTTATTTCAATCATGTCTCAAAATGGAAATTTTCTGAATCAGGAGTGATTGGGCCTACTATCAAGAGATGTCTCATGGAGGATCACAGCGGTCAGTGGTTAGGGCCAAAACGCCACTAGGAGGTCCTCTTCATTAATGTGCCCACTGCCCCTGCCAACTTGGAGCTGGCCCACGGGGAGTTCCACTGAGCAGGGGCTCAGTAGGAAAAAGTGAAGGAATCCCCAAGAGGGGAACAGGCAATACCTCTAGGACCAGATTCTGAGAAGAGCAAATACGTAAAGAACAAAGGACTTTTTGGGCGTGTGGGGTGTAAAATGAGCAGACCTAAACGCAAAGCAAAAATAAATGATACCAACAGGCCAACACGGTGGTAAAAAAAATAAAAAGCTAAAATGCAAAATATTGTTTTGTAAAATAGTGACACTATTCAATTCCTTTATACCCGAAAACACTCCCAAGAGAGGAGGGGCAAAGAGAATAAATAACCCATCAGGACTGAAATTTATGAGAAAACAAAAAAGCAAAACACTTTGTAAATTCTTAAAATATTCCTACTTTTCACGAAGTCATACTACACCTCACTTCTAAGGGTTCAGACTGAGATATACATATGCGAATAATAATAAATAACATTGAGTGCTTAGTTTGTGCCAGGAACTGTATGCTAAACTAATTATCACCTAATCCTCATCCTTATCCAATGAAGTAGATACGATAAAAAGTCTCATTTTTGGGGGTCAAAATAGCATGAAAGAAAATAATAAAACAAAAAAAATCTTTTTTTAAAGATGAGAAACTGGAGTACAAAGAAGTTAAGTAACTTGTTTGAGGATAGGAAATTTACAAGTAGCAGCTGAGACCCGAATTCAGGTGCCTAGTTCCCAAATCAAGAAACTTAACTGCTGTATCAGTATGTCCCATGTGTACGTATAATAAACTGGTCCATCTCATTTTAGTGTTTATATAACCAAATATAACTAGCATATCAATTTTGTAGTAATTATACAAAGCTTTCTTTTGAAATAAACATGTAACAAATGCGACTCAACTTTTTTAAAAGAAAGCAGAATAAGGACTGGACAGGAATATGGAAAAGTAAATCCCTCAAAACATGTATGATCAGCCTATAAACTATTTTCCATAGGTTCACCCCAATTTTAATATGTCCACCACTCTACTGTCTCCCACCTGAGTAAGCATCTTTCTCTCTCAGGAAGTAATGTCCTGACGTTTATCAGATTTTCTTTTTCTTAATTTTATCCTATCTTATCCTGAAGCTCCAGGACCAAGCCACTTAACTATTTATTAAAAGGTCCCAGACTGTGTGATTTTTGCAACGAAAAGGTCTGTGAGGAAACTGGTAGGCATATGCAAATATTTTTTAAATGGCAGGGTTGCATGGATGCTACTCTTGGAGGGCTCTTCTTTTTTTTTTTTTTTTTTTTTGAGACGGAGTCTCACTCTGTCGCCCAGGCTGGAGTGCAGTGGCCGGATCTCAGCTCACTGCAAGCTCCGCCTCCCAGGTTTATGCCATTCTCCTGCCTCAGCCTCCCGGGTAGCTGGGACTACAGGCGCCGCCACCTCGCCCGGCTAGTTTTTTGTAGTTTTTAGTAGAGATGGGGTTTCACCGTGTTAGCCAGGATGGTCTTAATCTCCTGACCTCGTGATCCGCCTGTCTCGGCCTCCCAAAGTGCTGGGATTACAGGCTTGAGCCACCGCGCCCGGCCCAGAGGGCTCTTCTTTTACATGGGATAATCTGCCCACTTCTAGCACCCAAACCAACTCCAACTGGCAGAGGGGAAATGACTGTGTTTTATCCTGAAGAACTCTGAAGGGCCACAGACCTTGCCAAGGTACTTCTGTTTCCCATGATCCGACACCTCTAATACCCCAGAGATAGTGTGCATCTCTGGTTTTTCCATACAACGGACACAGTTCCAGAACTCTCTGTATCTTTAGGCAAGTCTTCTGAAGGCTCAGAGGCCACTGTCCTGCCTGACAACCTCCAGGTACCGGCCAAACCCCCAAGCAAAGGGCACCCTCACCCACCTGTGCATGTTCCCATTGGTGGTAAATGATTGGCCACACACAGTGCACTTGTAAGGCCTCTCGCCAGAGTGCACCAGCATGTGGCGATCGAGGGAGCTGGCCGAGCTCAGTGACTTCCCGCAGATGCTGCATGAGTGGTCGGCTCCTCCAGTGTCTGTGTTGTGCTGCAGAAAGCAATGATCACAGCGGTTACTTACGAAAGTGCATCAAAAGCTCAGCTCTTAGGAAATGCAGATCCAGAGCTTTATCAAAAAACCAATCAACTTTCTTGGCTATGTGTTTCTCTTTCATTTTAAATATCTTCTTGAAGGGCTACAATGTATCAGGAAAACAGGCAAATAAGTATTTTGTATGATCTTCCTCCATTCCCACATTGTTTTGAAGACTATTTTTACTGAAAGGCTTAGAAGAGCCTTCCCAGGTCTTTCTTTGAATCACATACAGATTCACTGACCACATATATTAACTCCTATGAGCCGAAGGACTCTCAAAAGTGAAGGAAATATGTCCTCCCATTAAAAGAGTCGATGTCCCTTCTTCAGATTTGATGACTCAGGCCTGCCATCAGAGAAAGAGAACTGAAACCTGCACATGGCAGAGTCTCGGCCTCTGAAAGACGGTAAAAAGGAACATTTCTATTCAAACCCCAGTTACTTTAGTGACCTGATGTTATTCAGTACTATGTCATGATTATACTAGGTCATCAATCCTTCACTGTTCTACACTCATCAATATTTTGTCATGAATTGGCCATAGCAGGAGGAGGAGGATAAATCTTAGAATAAAGGAGAAAAGCAAAAAAAGACCCCAAGCTGAGTAGATTTCCTTCTATGTGATGTACATTTATACTAAGGAACAGGGTCGCAGCTATGATCTCATTATGTTGTAAGGGATTTGGTTCATATCGACAAGCAACATACAACGAAAGGTCCTTTAACTCAATGTTTGTTCAAATTTAAAAGGGGATTTTAGGCCGGGCGCTGTGGCTCACGCCTATAATCCCAGCACTTTGGGAGGCCGAGGCAGGTGGATCATGAGGTCAGGAGTTTGAGACCAGCCTGGCCAATGTGGTGAAACCACATCTCTACTAAAAATTTTTAAAAATTGGTTGGGCGTGGTGGCGGGCGCCTGTAATCCCAGCTACTTGGGAAGCTAAGGCAGGAGAATCATTTGAACCCAGGAGGCAGAGGTTGCAGTGAGCTGAGATCGTGCCACTGCACTCCAGCCTCGGTGACAGAGCAAGACTCTGTCTCACCAAAAAAAAAAAAAAAAAAGGTGATTCTATTTTATTTTATTTTATGTATTTATTTATTTTGAGACAGAGTCCTGGTCTGTCACCCAGGGTGGAGTGCAGTGGCGCAATCTTGGGTCACTGCAACCTCTGCTCCCGGGTTCAAGTGATTCTCCTGCCTCAGCCTCCCAAGTAACTGGGATTATGGGTGTGTGCCACCATGCCCAGCTAATTTTTGCATTTTTGGTAGAGACAGGTTGGTCAGGTTGGTCTGGACCATGTTGGCCAAGCTGGTCTCAAACTCCCGACCTCAAGTGATCCACCATCTTGGCCTCCCAAAATGTCGTGATTACAGGCGTGGGCCACTGCACCCAGCCAAAAGGGAATTCTGCGTTGACCTAAGACTTTGTCACAGGAATATGCACATACACAAGTCGTTTCATAACCACCTCCCAAAATTATTTAAAATACTAAATTTAAATTAGGCACAGCTACAACTCATTCATTAAAATCCAATTACCCTGCCCTCTGTTTAAGAAGAATAATTTAGATCAAAAATAGGCTGGTCCGTAGGTCGTGAGTTATCTCAACTGACTGCCCACAGTGAGTGGTTAACTCCTTGTTCTACTTTCCCCTCTTCTCACTACTGCACTTGACTAAAAAGAACAGTGGAAGTCTACCTGGCGAATGTGCATAGTCAGCTGGTGCTGGGTAGTGCAAATCTTCTCACACAGGGGGCAGTTATAGGAAGACTTCTCCTCTTTCGTTTCCTAAAAAGAAAGATTAAAAGGGAAGATAAATTTCAAATCACAGTCAATGAGTGCCTTTTCTTTCTGTAATAAGCACTTGTGTCTATGTAGCTGAGAGCATGGGCTCCAGAACCTGCCCAGGTATGAGCTTGTGCAAGTCACGGCCCTGTCTGCCTCAGTTTCCTCATTTGAAAGATGGGAAAAACAGTACCACACCATGCTGCGATGCCGGTTAAAGTAACACATACCAAGCACTAGAACAGTGCTGGGATCATAGGAAGTACTCAGTAAACACTAGCATTCTAATTACACAGACACCACTTCATCATCCGTGATGGTGAAAAATTAAGTACTGACTCACGAAGAGCTAGAAAGGAATACATTTCTCCCCAAGTCCAACCTGGGCTATTTTCCAACAGGTTTCAAGGTCTCCAAGAACACATGAGAGATAATACGGTTCTCATCAGAAGAGCCCACTTTACCAAGAGGGAAGCCCTCAGTGCCTAGCTGTGCACCCAGTGGGCATGCTGTGATTCCTCTGCCCACTGCTAGCATCTGCTTAATGTTGCTTATAAATAATCAACAAAAACATCACACAGAAAATTGCTGTCCTCATCACGACAACTTTGATAGGAATGCCAACCCAAATTGAAGACTTCCACAGAAGGTGACAAAAGAACCAGTTCACTACTTGGTGAGGGGGCTCCTTTTATGTTCCCTCAGAATGCACAGGTCAAGCAGTATGCTTTGCCTTTTTAAGAAAAAGCCAATGTTGTTCACTGACACTATGCTACAGATCGTCTTTCCAAATAATTCATGCAGAGTTCTAGGCTGTGTGTATCATTGCCTCCTCACCCTCACAGTCCCTAAGCACCACAGGTTCCTGTCTACATACCCAAAACTAACTGGACCTAGGCTTGGATGCCTCTCCCAGTAATTTGGAGTTGTGATGCTCAAGACATTTCTGAAGATCAGCAGAATCACCTGGGGGGCTTTTTCTATGCATTTAACCAGATTCTGGACATGCCACATCAGAGTCATTGGCGGACTGGGGTTGGGGGAGTAGAACCCCAGAAATCTGTTTGTCTCACAAGCTTCCCAGATGATGGTGACATGTGCCCAGGTTTGAGGATGGCTAAGTTACTCAGTTGGGTGATTATGAGCACTTGAACTGAAAGTTCATGGAGAGGTAGAGCTGAACCCAAGGAGGCTTGCACCTGGGCAAGCTCAAGTCAGGAGAAAGCAGTGTGGAAGATGTCAGTGCCAACCCAATGGGATGGAGGGCACTGTCCCTAGGGCTGGATGCTCTGTCTAGGCTCTGGGTCATTTCCTATCCTCGGGCATCTTTCAACAGACCTCTTTTTACTTGCATTCATTTGAATGAGTTTCTGCTCCTTGCAAATAACACCAATTATCGAGCACTTACCATGTGCTAAACTATACAGAACCATCAGGGTTTTTTCACAACCACTAACAGACAAGTATTATTACAGATCCCATTTTCTGGATGAGGAAACTGGGGCACACAGAGGCAAGTAACCTGCCCCAAGTCAGAGAACTATCAAGTGGTAGGCACAGCATTAAAACCCAGGTCAGCTGCTCCACAGTCCATGCCCTAAACCACTATGCTATATAAAAGTCTGGCCAAGAGAAGGATTAACCCCAAGGCACAGAAAGGAAACACTCTTGTGGTTGCTTATGAGAGATGATGAAAATAAAAGTCACCCTGAAGACTACAAAAACAAATGGCGCCATAAACCAGACAGGTGGAATGAAGGCATGATGATGGCTAGCTCACAGCCACCTTCTCTCTCACTCCTCTTCAAAGACAAACAAGTCTCATTCTGAGCAATAGGAACTTATTTTTTTTTTTTTAAATGGAGTCTCACTCTGTTGCCCGGGGCAGAGTGCAGTGGCACGATCGTGGCTCACTGCAACCTCTGCCTTCTGGGTTCAAGCGATTCTCCTGCCTCAACCTCCCAAGTAGCTGGGACTACAGGTGTGTGCTACCACGCTCGGCTAATTTTTATATTTTTAGTAGAGACAGGGTTTTGCCACGTTGGCTGGGCTGGTCTTGAACTCCCAACCTCAGGTGATCCACCTGCCTCAGTTTCCCCAAGTGCTGGGATTACAGGCATCAGCCACCGTGCCTGGCCAAAACTTTTTTCTAATCTATGGAATTGGGTCTGAGAATTAGGTATGCTCCACATTTTCTCACTCTCAAAAGGAGTTAAAAATATGGATTCTACAAAACATGAACATCCTAGAGACAGTGGGAAAAAAAATTCCCGTTCTTACTCATTTATCATACTTCTAGTTCTTTCTGAGATATAATGGGGGGAGGGGTGTCACACTTTCTCAGCCTAGTTCTACAACTGCAGTCGGAGTAGAGCTGGCCAAGGACCCCCATGGGGGCAGAGGTGTGGGGAGAAACGAAAGCAACAGCAACAAAATAAGATTTACCAAGGAGGGATATCTCACAGCCAGGCCAAAAGTTGGGGATAAGTTCCATCTCCGGGGTACTGTGTTGTGTCAAATTAGTAGATAGGCAGTTTTATATATATAAAATTTTAAAAGTCACTAATAGGATGTAAATACTTTTTAAAAAATTTTTTTAAAGGCCTTCAAGTGACCAGCCATGGGGAGACAAATGTTTTTTAAAAATCCTCTTGCATTCACCTTGCAATAGACAGCAGGCACACCGTGTGGCTGCTGGGGCTGACTTGTGTTGACTCTGGGGTGACTCATGAACTGACACCCCAACCTCTGAGGCTGGCAGCGCTGTGCTGCCAGCCATCATACAGGTCCACAAAATCCAAGTTATCTGGGAGGAGGAGGTCTACAGACCTAGATGTAATCTTTTAAAACTAACCAGGTCAAGCATGGTGGCTCACACCTGTAATCCCAGCACTTTGGGAGGCTAAGGTGGGAGGATCGCTCGAGCCCAGGAGTTTGAGACCAGCCTGGGCAACATAGTGAAACCTTGTCTCTACAAAAAGTTTTTTATAATTAAAAAAAAAAAAAAGCAAAGCCAGATATCACAGTAATTAAGGCAGCTTACACACATTAGCTGTATAGTTTATGAAACTAGGAATCAACCATGCTCTGGTGAGAAATAGAGATTCTGTCTCTATTTAAAAAAAAATAAAAATAATAATAGTAATAATAATAAAATGAACCTCCAAGAAAAGAAAGCACTGTGATACTGGAAGAGAGGCCCTCCTGGAGAATTTTGTTTTTGTTTTTTATAAGACATGGGGGTCTCATAATATTGCCCAGGCTGGTCTTGAACCCCTGGGCTCAGGCAATCTTCCCACCTCCGCCTCCCAAGTAGCAGGGATTAGAGACATGACACCACACCCAGCACCCTAACGGAGAATTTTGAATCCAGTTATTGCAGTCATGCTGGTGGAAGGAGCACACCTCCTGAGTTGAAAGATAAAATTAGCAGCTAATGTGATAACTAACCATTCCATAATGAAACAATCTGGCACCCATGTCAGCATCCGGCTGTGGCTAATCTCTCCTGGAACTCTAGGCTCACATCGATGGGACTTTCCCTGGGCTCCCTCTCTCAGCCCTCCCTGGTCTAGTCCACAGGTAAGGAGCCTGCTTCCTTCTTCCCCATACTCTCTCCCCACTGACTTTTGTTTTTTGGATTAAGAACTATATTTACCAGGCTACCTCTAGCCAGAACCTCCGTTTCAAAAGCAAACTCAGGATACCAGATCCCTAGAGAAGAAGGGAGGGGGGTGAAAGGCGGCCCTGCCCCACCTGCACAGCTGCCTCCTCACACCTGAAGAGGCAGCCTCTAGTTAGCATGCAAACATGGGGGGTGCTGTAGGCATCCTCCAGGGCCCTAACCACGGTCTCTGATCTGGAGGCTGGACTTGGGACAACTTGGAGCTATTTGAGGAAAAGCTCTTCCTATTACTTCACTTGTTCCTGGTAGAGCAGAAGGATGAGGACGACAACCTTGTCTGTCTTATTCTTCCCCAAATGCCTGGCACCTGGTACAGTAGCTAGCTGGATACAGGAACTGGGTACATATTGTCCAATGGGTTGATGGATGGAGAGATGGAGAGATGGACAGTCACATGAGAGTGGAAATAAACCTTTTCTTCTGAGAGCTAGCGCTCCTTCTCGACTCAGGCCACAGTCATACAGGCTGAGTATTTTCTCAGGCACCCATAGGAAGAGAGGCACGAGGAGAAAAGGAAAAAAAAAGAGAGAAAGGAATCAATGTTCCAACGCTAAAACACCACTGAACTCTGCCAGGTCCCCATCCTTCAGCAAGGTGTGGAGAAACGCATCCTCCCCCACACTGCTGACAGGTGTTGGGGCTGGTACAACTTTTCTTGTAGGGAAAGTTGTATCAAAAGCTTTAATTAAGGCTCTACTTCTAAGAATTTATAGAAAACCATCATATTAATACTCAGAGAATGCTGTATAAGGACAGCCACAGTAGGATTATTTATAAAAAAGAAAATTAGTTCACAAAAGCCCAGCAGGTTTGCTTTCTCATCCATCTCTGGTTCCTAGACAAATGCAAGACTTCCTTCTCTCCAAGGATTTAGTATAGCCTCATTAAATCAGTTAAACCAAACTTAAACACAAGGAAGTCAATTCGTATTACACGGATCCAGAGAGGAAATGAGAAGTATTCATTCTCTGACTCCTTCCTCCACCTACCCTCTGTTCAACAATATGTTGCCAAGATAGCAACACCTTTTCAAGGAAATGTCCCATTTGTACATTGAAAATTCATTTTATTTCCCAGTAGAGAAGACATTAACTTTCATAACAGCATTAACCCTTCTCAAGTCCACCTATTTACTTTACCGTGTTCTCCTGATCTGAGGCCCAGTGAAAATTCAAGATGACTAAACAGCATCTTAAGTGGAATTATCCGAAGCCAAATTCTGTGCTTTTTCAAGGATAGCAAGCTAAACAGCAGCCCCAGCACAGGCAGTACTTATTTGCTATCTAATCTGAAGACACTTAAAAATAGCCAGCTGTGTGAATGAGGAAACAAACCACATCACAGTACAGAAATCAGTCACATTCCCTGCCATGGCCATCATGTGAAGAAAGCTTGTGTTAAAATACAATGGTGGGGCCAAAAATAAGGGCACTTCCACCAACATCGATACCACAGCAAAGAAAACTTTCTCCACGAAAGGAAACTAACATAAGTCATGAAAATTTTGCTCTTGAAAAATGATCAAGGCCTCTGGGTATGTCCGTTTTATTCCATATCCTTCCAAGGTTTTATCATAGGAAACTGGGAAACATCTCCCAATGTTCTCATGGATTGAACCCACCAGAGGTCACCACCAGGTGTGAACACTTACCTGGTTCCTTCTGCCAATCCGATTGGGTCCTGGAGGCTTCGAGGGGGACTTGATGCCCTGGGGGCTCCCGCCATTCTCTGTGACCTTCCCTACACTCATGACCGCCGACATCATGGTGTTGATGGAAGACAGGTCTGAACCTTCCAAGCCAACGGGCGAACTTGACGTCATTGGGACAGGGGTTTAAGCTTCTAAGAAGCCTCTGCCATAAAACTGAAAATTGGAAATTGCTGATGTGATCATGGGGAAGTTTAGGCCTCTGTCACTGCCAGGGGGCACTGGCCATGGCTACTCTAATTGTAGCTCAGGTCAAAAACATCCAACACTGTCTTTCTCCAGTTAAAGGCCACATTCATTCCCAGAATGATGGAAGCTTTCATCTAAACCAAGTCTCGCCACACCAAGGACTAAGTAACCTCGCTTCCTTTCTGAGTGTGCACTACCAACAGGACTCAAACTCATGAGAGGCAGGTGTCTTTACCTTTCCTAATCTGGGTTAGGCAGAAGTGGGAAAGGCCAAGCTAACAATTACAAAGCCCAGAAAGCTGCCACCCTGCCAGCACCCTCCTAAGGACCTAGACTCATTTACTACTACATAAATGTTCTAGACCTAAAACTAGTGATGAGAAACATCAGGTTTCATTTAACTCCACTGCTGCAATACAGTGATTTTGATGGGGAGCCTGAATTTTATAAGAGATTTGAGAAGCCAACGCTATCAGAGTTACAAACAAATTTCAAAATGACATATAAAAGCCTGTTTCTTAAAAAAATATATATAAAGCAGATAACATACCCTAGAAAATGGAAAGAAGAACCCCCCCCACCACACCACACTGCTGATTACCTCCATTTTCTGACCCAACTGATAGACTATGAAACTTCCCCCTGCTGTAGCTATCATTCACATGGAGTAGAAAATGAGTCTGTGTTGGCCTCTTTTCTTCTTCTCTTGAGAGGTAGTGCTCGCTGACACTGGAAGGGAAGCAAAGGTCCAAAGTGAGCATCTTTTCACTTAGTGAAGAAAAAACTGAAATCATTGATTTGCTATAATCTTAGACCACTATATTCACAACACTGCAAGGAGTACAAATGAGAGGCAATGTCTGCCTTTCTTTCTTCCAAAACCACATTCTGTAGCTGTTTCTCAACCTTATCTTAACCCCTACAGTACTGCCTGTTATGCACACTCCCAACAGCCAAAAGGACTCTGCAGTAAAATTTCACTTTCTGAAGCTCATATTTATATCCATACATCACATTTTCTTTCACACTGTGCCTCAGTCCTTTGCAAGAAAGCTCAGGCTCCACTTGACCCATGTCATGCCTTTACCTAAAAGTAACCAAAGACACAACAGTTCAGGCATTCACTAAAGGCTGAGTTTAGACCCTCTCGGGACAGACCTAAAAGAAACCTGGTGACATGAAAAGAATGATCAAAGGGAAAACTATGGCCCATGGCTGTGTCACAATTTACTTCTTCAGGCCATGTGTGTTCCTTGCAACTAGAACTATTATGGCTACAGGTCCGGTCAGTAGGTATGAAGTCTACTGCTTCCCTCATTTTATCTAGGAGGATATTCTATAGCTGAAGCCCTACCATAAGGTATTAGGATATTAATATCCTATTATCTCACAATGTGTGCTAATAAATTATGTAAGTCCACAACAGCAGCTGAAGATCAAGCTCATCATCTCAGCTATAAAGAGAATGTGCAGGAACAACACAAGAAAGAATATGATTTTTCATGGCTTCCTCCTCCAACTTTAGGGGATATGACCTAGCATATGAGAAATGGTACCACCCAGAGCAGTTATAAACATGCGGTGCCAGCCTAAATTCTTACCAAAAGGGCAAAAGGGAATCTTAGGGAAAGTATTTGTCTTGTAAAGAGACAAGATGTGCCTTCCTTGTTAACAGACATTTTGAAGATGTGAATCAAATAGTTTTCCAACTGGTAGGTAAAAGGACTAACTGCAGAAACATACAATTTGAGACTATGGATCCAGCCTCTTTGCCCACATCTTCCTCCATAAAGAGAGGAAAGCTACAGCCAAAAAAAATCTACACTCTCATCTTTCCATGACCTTTCCCCATGCTAGCAGATCCCTTAAATTTACGAAGAATTGTGCTTCAGGCCGGACACAGTTGCTCACAACTGTAATCTGGGCACTTCGGGAGGCCAAGGTAGGAGGATCACTCGAGCCCAGGAGTTCGAGACCAGCCTAGGCAACATAGCAAGACCCTATCTCTACAGATGATTTTTAAAAATTAAAAAAAAAAAAAAAAAAAGAAGAAGAACTGTGCTTCAAACTTCCTGTTTTTAACTGTCTTTGAAGGTTTACTTTGGGCAATTTCTCTACAGGGAAAAAAACGTAGACACAAAGTGCACACAAGTGTGTGCACATACTTTTTTCTTAATGGACTACTAAAAAGAGAGTCATCAGTTCCCTAGAGTTTTTGTAATCAATCACGTAATTACGTACGTGATTCATAAATGGATACCTTCAATACTGAATTCACCTCCTTTTAAATACATATATCTCCCTCATAATTTTAATGTACAGAAAATTATAACATAACTAGAAATCTATCTTTCCTGTAATTGTTATAAACTTTCCACCAATTTATACCATGAGTTTTGAGGATGATCTTGCTTTTGTCATATTACTACATTTAGAAAAGAGGGCTACTCCTAGCTACTTCAGAGGCTGAGGCGGAAGGATTGCTTGAGCCCAGGAGTTCAAGTCCAGCCTAGGCAAAACAGCAAGACCCCATCTCAAATTTTAAAAGCAAAAACAAACAAACAACAACAAAATCTATGTGTGTGTGTGTCTGTGTCTGTGTAGACAAAGAAAAGAAAAATATGGTAGAGTTTGCTCAAGTCTGGGAACAGGTTAAACACCTTTAAGACTAAATGTAAAATTGTAAGTTATTAAAAAAAATTATAATTATATCATTGAATAAGGGAAGAAACTGGAGAGGAGGGAAATAATAAGTAAACTGACAAAAATATATTCACTAAACAGAGCCAAATTGCCACTAAGAATTATTTTCAGTCATGTTATCAAAGATACATTCTTGCAAACTACCTAAGTGTCTTAAATACAGAAAGCCTAGCAACAGTCAGTATAGTTAATCAACGTAAGGGCTGAAAATTGCAAAAGCTTATCCCACGTGAAAAGGAGAAAAGCCTTGTTGTTCCCATTTTGTCTGGGCAGGAAGATATTTGCTAAATGTATTTTTTCCTTGGGGATAAAGTATGACACTACCCACTGATGACACCGAGATCACTTACATTTACTTCCTTTTCCTATTTTAAGTAAATAGCAATTAAAAAAATAGAGACTCTTATCTCTAATCTGAAAGCATAATTAATAAAATGAAACTCCCAGCTACACTGTTTGAAAAAAAGAAAAGAGTCATTGGCCTCATCCCTGAGAATTTGTTCCAGAAGCAACCAACAACCAGCCCCTTGGGCTGTGACAAGATTGTACTTCAGTTTGTTCTTATGTCTTCTATTTGAGTTCTTCCTTGAGGACCACAGAGCAGGGCAGAAGGGGAAAAAGATGGTGCACGGCACAATGGAGCTCATTGTTCTCTGTTAGAAAAAACCCACCATAACATGTGGGCTCTTCTACATGATCATCTAACCAGAGCAAGCTGGCCAGTATTAGTTGGTCCTATCTACCCTATAACCACATCCTGGACAATTTTCGAATAATAGCCCAAACTAACCAACCTAAACCCTCTGATACTCAATCTCAGGGAATAAAAGATCATTTCTAACATTTTTATGGTCTATTCACGAAGCATTTTTTTCTTTCTGGATATTTACAATCCTAGACTTTTCATTCTTTCCTCTGTAACCTTTCTTCTCTCTGACATCACCCCAGTATTAATATATGATATTATTATAAAATAAGGCCAGGTGTGGTGGCTCACACCTGTAATCCCAGCACTTTGGAAGGCTGAGGTGGGAGGATGGCTTGAGCCCAGGAATTTGAGACAAGCCTAGGAAACACTGCAAGACCCCATCTATACAAAATAAAAATCAGCCAGGGGCGGGCACTGTGGCTCACACCTGTAATCCCAGCACTTTGGGAGGCCAGGGTGGGCAGATCACCTAAGGTCAGGAGCCTGGCTAACATGGCAAAACCCCGTCTCTACTAAAACTACAAAAATTAGCCGGGTGTAGTGGCACATGCCTGTAATCCCAGCTA
This sequence comes from Piliocolobus tephrosceles, assembly GCF_002776525.5. Lineage (NCBI taxonomy): Eukaryota > Metazoa > Chordata > Mammalia > Primates > Cercopithecidae > Piliocolobus > Piliocolobus tephrosceles. Next base: position 161,184,157 of record NC_045438.1, read on the forward strand.
CTCAGGAGGCTGAGATAGGAGAATCGCTTGAACCCAGGAGGCAGAGGTTGCAGTTGAGTTGAGATAGTCCCATTACAGTCCAGCCTGGGTGACACAGCAGGACTCCATCAAGAAAGACAAGAAAGAAAGAAAGGAAGACAGAAAGAAAGACAGAAAGACAGAAAGAAGAAAGAAGAGAAGAGAAGAGAAGAGAAGAGAAGAGGAAGGGGGCAGGGGGAAGAGGGGAGAAGAGAAGCCGGGTGTGGCAGCATGTGTCATACAGTCCCAGATACTTGGGAGGCCAAGTGGGAAGATCACAGGAGCCCAGGAGTTCAAAGCTGTAGTGAGCGATGATCACACCATTGCATTCCAGCCTAGGTGACAGAGTGAGACCCTGTCTCTTAAAAATAAATATCACCGGTCATATTCTAATATAATCTCTTCCAACTGGAATCAGAAAGCACTGGGAAGCCAGATGAAGTTCCCAAGTCATAGATATGATCAACATTACCAAGCAGATGAACCTGGTGTTCCAGTTTTTAACACACATGGTCTGGATTTGGAGGGGAGGGAGGGAGAGAAAAGAAAAGAAAAAAAAATAGATGTACAAAGTGTTGCTTCCTGAGACAAACCCTTGGCACCCTTTCTCATTCCACATTTCAGCCCCATCAGATCAAGAACTAACAAGTTAATAGTTACAATTTCTTTCCTTTTTTTTTTTTTGTGAGACAGTCTCACTCTATTGACCAGGTTGTAGTACAGTGGCACTATCTCAGCTCACCACAACCTCTGCCTCCCAGGTTCAAGTGATTCTCGTGCCTCAGCCTCCTGAGTAGCTGGGATTTCAGGCACGCGCCACCACGCCTGGCTACATTTTTGTATTTTTAATAGAGATGGGGTTTCACCATGTTGGCCAGGCTGGTCTCAAATGCCTGGCCTCAAGTGATCTGCCCGCCTCAGCCTCCTAAAGTGCTGGAATTATAGGTGTCAGCCACCGTGCCTGGCCTAGTTACAATTTCAACATGATTTTGCACCAAAGCCTCAGGAGGACCTGGAAAGGGGGACGACAATTAAAAGGGAAGTGGGGAGGGTAGGAGGGGAGGGCATGGGAAGACTCAACGTTCAACGTTATTGTGACTCACTGAGAGTCAAAACCATTTCACTAACCTGTTTTCTTTGTGTTATCAAGCTGCCCTCCTTACTGGGGGGCTGAACCTGGCTGGGCCCAAAGGTGGGCAGGGTCACACCTCAGAGCCACCACTCCTGGAGCACACATTCGGAGCAACCTACAAAAACAAGAAAAGATGATGTTAAAAGAGGATTAAGACCAGAAATGGTCCTCTGCTCAATATCACCGGGAGTCACAAATTAGGACTAGAAAACATTTCCCATCCCTTGCCTGCAATTACAAGCCAGCTGCCAGAAGCCAGGCTGATTCCATCCAGAGTTGTCCCATTAACATCCAAGTAAGAGCTTGGAGCTGAGTGTGCCTTGAACAGACAAGGACACCCCTCTCCCCCAGTCACATTTCAGCAATGTCAAGGGCAGCAGCATAATGTGAGAATGGCTCGGACCGCTGGCTCCCGGTGGAGGTGGAGCTTCATGCATCCTAATGGCATGTTCACAGCAGACACCTACAGACTGCCAGTTTAACAACAAGAGAAAAGCAAGGCAGCAACTAGTGCTATCAGAAACAGAGGGGGAAAAAATAAGACAGTCGAAGAAATTAAGAAATATACAACTAGCAATGGCTCATGCCTGTAATTCCAGCACTTTGGGAGGCCAAAACTGGGCAGATCGTTTAGCTCAGGAGTTCGAGACCAGCCTGGGCAACATGGTGAAAACCTGTTTCTATAAAAAACACAAACATTAGCTGGGTGTGGTGGCATGTGCCTGTAGTCCCAGCTACTCTGGAGCTGAGGTGGGAGGATGGCTTAAGCCCAGGAGGCAGAGGTTGCAGTGAGCTGAGATTGCACCACTGCACTCCAGCCTGGGCAAGAGCCAGACCTTGTCTCAAAAAATAAATAGTAAGAAATATACAACTGAACAGTGCCTTAAAGTAGAGGAGAGATGATTACATCCTCTTGCAGGTGTGAGAAGAAAGGGTTGCTAACACACGTCAAATAGGACCAAATGCAGACCTTCTCCTTCTGTAGGGAAGACGCAGAAACCGTCTCAAATTACACAAGCCCTTCAAAAGTTTGAGCAAGTCTGCTCTGGGGTGTCAAGGGCTTCAAAGCCCTGTGCTGGGAGAAAACTGGAATGCAGCATTTCCCTGAGCTACAGCATGTGGCCACATTCTCTGCTCTCAACACAGCCTCCCTCAGCTAAGGTGAAGAGCACAAAACTGGGAGAAAACTCAGAGGTAAAATAAATCCCACACGGACAACGCCGGGGGAGAAACAACTGCTTGGCATATTTTCTCACTTTGATTTCCCTTCTGGAGCTTCTAGAGAAAAGCTGCCCATCTGCGCCACACAGCTGTCACCATGAACCTCAGGACTAACCCACAGGGCAGACCCTGTCCCACAGAAGGGGAACATTATGCCCCCCACCCCAATGAAAAAATCCACACTCTATACTCAACATTTTCATTCAGTACCAGGAGGGTCAGGGACCCTAGAAACCCACCCAGGGACAGCAGGGTAAGAATCCGTTTTGCGTGATATATGACCTGCCCTCTTGTAAACTATGAATCAAGTCCATTTTATTAAAAATGCCCATGGAGTTTTCAGAAATGCACAAACATCCTTTCGGACTATCTTCACCCATCTAAGGTGAAATTAAATACTGCCTTTTTTTTTTCCAAAGCAAAGTTATTGTTCTTTTTTCATATTTTAATTAATGACAAATTTTATTGGGAACAAAGCCTGGAGAGGAATAGCCCTTTGGTTTTTTTCTAGAAACTGCCAAGATCTTCAAATAAATAGCATGAGCCATAGTTTACTCATAATTAATAAAAACACACTTCAAAATAAAAAGATATAACAAAAATTTTAAAAAAATAAATAGGCCAGGCGTGGTGGCTCACGTCTATAATCCCAGCACTTAGGGAGACTAAGGCAGGTGGATCATTGAAGTCAGGAGTTCATGACCAGCCTGGCCAACATGGCAAAACCCCATCTCTACTAAAAATACAAAAATTAGCTGAACATCATGGCGCACGCCTGCAATCCCAGCTACTTGGGAGACTGAGGCAGAAGAATCACCTGAACCCGGGAGGCGGAGGTTACAGTGAGCCGAGATTGCGCCTCTGCACTCCAGCCTGGAGGACAGAGTGAGAATCCATCTCAAAAAAAACACATAAACACAATAAACACACTTCAGAGTCAGAACAAGCGTCTGGAATTAAAACTTTCTAGCATATAGCTAAGACTTCCATTAAAATTTAGACCTGCTACTTCCCCTTCATTCCATTTTATTTCCCTTCATTTTAAAAAGACATCTCAAAAAAAGGTCCACCGAGTAGCTTCCGGGAAGCCACAGGATAGCAAGGGGGAGAGGATGGTTTTAAAGAAAGAGGGCTAGGCTGAGAGTCTTGACCTTGAAACACCCATCCCCTTGTCCTTGGGTGTAAATGATTTGAATATTGAGAATGTCTTGCAATATAAAGCCAGAGTTCACTAGGCTGTTTGTTTTGGGTTCTATTAGGCCTGAGGGAGTTGCAGAGCTTGAAGAGTGGAAAAGTACAAAAGAGTTATTAGAAGAAACTTTGAGATACCCCTTAGCTCCACCAACAGTGCCTCACGGAAAAAAAAAAAAAAAAGTAAAAGAAAGACTACTAGCACCCTAAAGATGACTCCCGTAGGTGAAATGTGACAGAAAGGCTGGATCTGGTTGTTGGTGGAGGCTGCTGAATTTCTGGATTTGCACTCCCACAAGGTTTATGCAAAGCCAATGGAGACAGGAGGACTAAGAGAGGGCGGAAGTCCCTCGTTGCGGGAGGGAAAGGCCAGCCCCCAAGCCCCAGGGGAGATAAGGGACAATGCTATGTAAAGCCAGAAACAGAAGATTAAGGGGCAGGTCTCCAGGTCTAAGGAGATAGCAATGAAAAGATGAAAGATAAGGGCTGCATCCCAGCTTCTGGAAAATCGGAGGGTTTCTTTCCTGTTTTTTTGAGATGTAGTCTCACTCTGTTGCCAAGGCTGCAGTGCAGTGGCACAATCTGCAACCTCTGCCTCCCTGGTTCAGGCGATTCTTGTGCCTCAAGCCTCCTGGGTAGCTGGGATTACAGGCGTGTGTGCCACCACGCCCGGCTAACTTTAATTTTTGCATTTTTAGTTGAGACTAAAATTGGGTTTTTAGGGTTTCGCCATGTTGCCCAGGCTGGTCTTGAACTCCTGGCCTCAAGTGATCCACCCATCTCAGCCTCCCAAAGTGCTGGGATTCTAGGCAAAAACCTGAAGGGTTCCCCCCCCCCCCCCCCCATGTTTTTGAGATAGTATGATTCTGTCACCCAGGATGGAGTGCAGTGATGTGATCTTGGCTCACTGCAACCTCTGCCTCCTGGGTTCAAGTGATTCTCATATCTCAGGTGTGCACCACCATGCCCAGCTAATTTTGTATTTTTAACAGAGACAGGGTTTCGCCATGTTTGCCAGGGTGGTCTCGAACTCCTGACCTAAGGTGATCCAACCACCTCGGCTTCACAAAGTGTTGGGATTACAGGCATGAGCCACCGCGCCCAGCCTCCTCAGGGTTCTTGAAGTGAAATCTAAACTCTGTCCTAAGGCCCCCAGGAAATGTGGAATAAGTTTAGATGCCTAGGATGATGGTTGAGGCCCTGAAAAAAATGTTCCCACAGATGACAGAACAGTGGGTTTGACAACACTTGACCAGGAGGGGCGCAGTGCAGAGCCTCCACAACGCCCACAAATACTTAGGATGGCTGATGCATGCTGTGTAAGAGCCTAGTTAACCAGTTCAGGCCAACCCAGGACAGGCTAAAAGTTTGAGTTAACAGTTCAGACACTAAAATGGTCTGAGCCAGGAGGGAGCTTGACAAAGAGCAAAGGCATCTCTTGAAGGACGGGCTGAGTCTTGGCTAGGCTGGGGACAGAATCAAACCAGGCTAAATGTTCCATGAGGGCCATGCCTGTTCTGCCTGCAAAGCTCAGGGCAAAACAGTCTCTTCTCACCACCTCACATGTGCTCTGAAGGCTGAGACAGCTGTGATGACGGCTTTGAGTTCCAGAAAGTTGATGTGTTTCTTGGCTTAGGGTCCAGGCTATGCCTTGGATAGGGCGGCAACCCATGAAAGTCACCCCCCCACCGCCATCGCCACCACCACCACCAACCCGTGGCTGGCACAGGCTTTGGTAAGACAGGAGCCTTAGCGTGTCACACAGCGCCTCTCAGCATCTAAGCAGGCCCCTACACCATGGGGCACCGGGAGATCTTCTCTTCCTGGGTGAGAAGGGACTCCTAAGAGACTGGGGGGAGCTGGGCATGGTGGCTCACGCCTATAATCCCAGCATTTTGGGACAGAGAGGCAGGAGAATCATTTCAGGTTAGGAGTTCAAGACCAGCCTGGGCAACACAAAACCCATCTCTGATAGAGGGGAAAAAAAAAAGAGGTGGGCAGAGGATGTATCCCTTGGTATAGGCCACATTCAAGACAAAAGTACAGAGGTGAAGGGGGGCAGCAAACTTGGGACCCAAGATATATGTCAGCCTCCTCTTTGGGTGTCTTCTGAGCTCCAGAACATTTCTATACTCTCATCCTCTGAAGACTACAACAAGCCAGGCACAGTGGCTCATGCCTCTAATCCCACCACTTTGGGAGGCCGAGTGGGAAGATCACTTAAGACCAGGAGTTTGAGACCAGCTTGGGCAGTGAAGTGAGACCACATCTCTACCAGAAATTTAAATATTAGGCATGTATAGTAGCACCCTCCTGCAGTCCCAGCTACTTGGGAGGCTGAGGCAGAAGATTGCACGAGCCCAGGAGTTTGAAGCTGCACTGAGCTAGAATGATGCCACCGTACTCAAGCCTGGTCAACAGGGCAAGACTCTTATCTCAAAAAACAACAACAACAACAAAAAAGACTAATCATCAGGCTCTTTAACCTGCCATTCAATGGTCTCCATGCTCTGGCCTTGGTCTACCTTCTGGCCCCGTTGCACACCAGTCCCCATGATTACCCTCTCTGCTCAGTTCCTTGCCCCAGAATATCTGCCTGCACTCCTCTCCTGACCCCATCCCTCACGGCCATGTTCCACATGACTCCCACTGACCCATGGCTCTGGCTCTTGGTTCCAAATTCCAGGACACACTTACCTCTAATTCTGCCATCAAAATCATGGCTAACAATTTTTGAGCACCACGTGCCACATGCATTGTCTCATTTAATCCTTGTAACAACCACCATGAGGACTGTTCCCACTGTACAGCCATAAAAACAACGGTTGAGAAACAAACACTTGTCTCCAAGATCCTAGAGCTGCTGCGTGGCAGAACAATGTCATAAATCCAGTTTCCGACCTCTGTTAAATTTCTTCTGGAAAAGTGTGTGACTCCTGGCCCATGGCTGGAGAGCACAGGTGCGTTCCCTTAGTCACATTCTCTGACTTCTAGTAATCTCGCTCTGCATCACTGCTGCCCTTCCAGATGCTCAGCACCTGGCTTTCCATTTCCGTCCCGGTCAACGCAGGAAGGAGGAGTGCTCTCCTCCCCCTTCACCTCTGCCTTCCTCTCCTTGGCAGGAGGCAAAACTGGACTTCCACCTCAGTCTAAAAGGTTCGCTGCAGCGGGCAAGAGTTTGGAAACACTACGCTTGCTCTGCAAAGTGATGGGACATTTCACGTTCTATACCCTTGTGTTCTAGAAGCAGCCAAGCAAGGTAGGCTCTGCCTGAATCCTGAACAGTCCAGTCCTATCTGATGAGCTGACCTTGCAGAGAAGATCCACCAACATAACGCAGGGAGAAATTAACTACTACAGACCCTCCACCAAACCCCAAGGGCAGAAGCATCCAGCCCTTTATTGGAAAGGCAAATTCTCAGTCCCACCCCAGACCTACTGAGTCAGAAACCCTCTGGGGGCTGGCGCAGCAGTGTAAGTTTCTGAGTTAACAGCTCTCTAGAGGCTTCCATCCAGCCCTGAGAACCAGCTCATGAAGAAGCCTAGGATCTCCCTGAAACTCCTCCTTTAGTGAAGATTTGGGAGAAGCTGCTTGGCTTATCATACACCTCCAGAGCAAAAACCAAGGCCCTGGATCCGAGACAAAGATCCCCATTTCTAACTCTGGCTTTATCTACCACAACAAAAAATAATAATAAATAAGGGACAGGGAGGAATGAATCTATGCAGGGCTTCCTCAGGAACAAAAACACATCAGACGTAGGCTTCAGACAGGCAAGGCCAGCCTGCAGTGCATGGCTGGCAAAACCACATGGGCCTGGGCCTTCAAGCAGCCCTGGACACTAAAAGCCTTCTCTCCAGCAAATAGCAGTTGCCAAGCCTGTGCTACTTCCCAAAAGGCTCCTTGGAGGGGGTTGTGGAATCACCTCCAAACCTTAGCCCTTCAGCCAGGATTCCTGGTGGCCCCGGGTACTCTCCCTCGCCTCTCTGCTGCTCCCGGGCAGTGAGGAGTGAGCAACAAGGTGCAGGTGACGGGAGAACAGTTAGGGAGATGACTTCAAGGGGAGACACGCAGCCCTGAGGTTCCCTCTTACAGCCTTAGAAATTGCTCACTGTCTACTACAGTTTATCTCTTAATGGGACCAGAGAGTGGAGGAAGAAAAATCAGAGGTCATTCTCACAGGCCAGCCAGGGTGTCTGCTCCTTACTCTGACTAGGTTTCAGATACTCTGCTGGTCTTGACCTGGAGCATTTTATTAGAAATAACACAAGCTACTGATGCTCCTTTTCAAAAGCAATGTCGGTTGTTCTGAGGTAAAGGAAAACTTCAATATTCTGTAAAGTGTGGAGGAGGGAGCAGCTTAGTGCAGAGTAATAGTTCCATGCAGGAAGCAGCTTCTCTTAAAAATCACTTGGACATTTAAATTACTACATTACACATAACTTCAGCAGGGAGGCACACGTTGACTGGGAAGACAGGGTCCCTGCCTACCAAACTTATCTATGTCAGTCAGATTGAGTATTTAAAACATGAACCATGGGAGAGCTGGGGAGATTCTCTGGACAATGCCAGATAAAACCATCCTGTGGTACCCCATTCTTCTTCCTGCACCTCTCTGCAAGGCTCTGTGCTTCTTTAAGGGAAGGAAATGGGGCACAATCGCAATGATAAGCTTTCCTGCTAGTACATGAGGATTATGAAGAAGCTGACTCCACTTCTTGTAGCTCTTCTCCAGGGAGCATGTCTTCCTGCCAGGATCTAACTACTGCCAGATTTGCAAGGCCAAGACACAGCTGCTAAATGGCAGCCATTTGTCACACAGCACCCTGCTCCCCTGGGAGGGGACACAGCAGCCCTCGGCGCTCAGCTGTGGGAAGAGTTGAGTCCCTGGCCCTTTCCCCAAAAAAGCCAGACTTTTCCTAAACATTGTTTCTCAGCCTGCCTGCCAGGACCTGGTATTTCATCACTTTCTTGCCTAACTTAGCAGAAACGTGTATCATCCTCTACTCTGGGTGGCCAAGGTGGGCTATGCTGTAATAAGGAAGCATCCATGCTAGACCACAGGGGTGGAGGGCCCACAGGGCACCCTCACCTACCCCTAGGGCAGGGCAGGGTCTTCTGGGCCAAGGTTAAAGATGACCCTGCAGGGGATTAAGTTGAGCAGGTCCCCTGCCCTGTCCCACCCTAAGATCTGCTCTCCTGGCTTATCAGGTAGACACAGGTACAAGAAAGGGTAGGGAGAGGCCTCTCCAACCCACCTTGGTTGAGGAATTTGAAAACAGAAAAGAATGTTGCTGTAAGTAACAGAAAACGGGATTCAACTCAGAGTATACTGGAAATCTAATGTGCATCCAATTTTATTTATTCCAGAGCACCCCTTCCCTGATAACCTGGGGCACTGGTACTTGTGACACAAACTCCATGCCAGAAATATGCTAGGCACTTTACATATATTTAATCCTCCCCCAAATCTTGGAAGGTAATGATTAGGCTATTTGCTAGATATAGCACAGTTTTTAAAGGGCAGAGCCAGGAGTCTAGCCTGGGATTGTCTGACTCCAAAAATCTTGTACTTTCCACTGTACCACAAGAAGGGTCTTCGAAAAACCATTCAGAGAAGGGTCATTAGCAAGCTAGAGGACTGGGAAACCAAGTCAAGGGGAAAACTGGAAATGGCTAACAGAATGAAGACAAGAGCCAGCTACAAAAGCTACAGGACTGGTGTGTGGAAGAGGGGCACACTCATTGCACGGGTCCACCATGGAAGGAACGAGGCACAAACAAGCAACTCTGGAGCTCCACGATTCTTTAAACCAGAGTTTTGAACTAAGCCCTCAGATGGATAGAGGCCAGATAAGGTAATGAGCTTGCTGTCACCAGGAGTCTTCAAGCAGAGGGTAGGTATCCCTCTGCTTGAAGGTTAGTAAAAAGCAAACAAAAAACCCCAGTCCAGCAATGGGTGGGAGACCAGGTTAGAAGACTCTTCTGACTTCCAGATTCTGCACTTCTAAGGGGACAATCTATTTTGCATAACACTTGTCCTCTCTGCATAATACCTTAAGATTCCAAAAGCATGCGCAAGAATAAATAATTACAGCATAACTTAAAAAGTACATGACATGGGGAATCTTTTTTTTTTTTTTTTCAGACGGAGTCGCACTGTGTCACCCAGGCTGGAGTGCAGTGGCATGATTTTGGCTCACTGCAACCTCTGCCTCCTGGGTTCAAGTGATTCTCCTGCCTCAGCGTCCTGAGTAGCTGGGATTATAGGCGTGCACCACCACACCTGGCTAATTTTGTATTTTTAGTAAAGGTGGGGTTTCACCCTGTTGGCCAGGCTGGTTTCAAACTCCTGAACTCAAGTGATCCTCCCGCCTCGGCCTCCCAAAGTGTTGTGAACACAGGTGTGAGCCACTGTGCTCAGCCTGACATGGGGAGTCTTACACCTTGGCCTGGAAACTCAGCTTGCCTTCAGTGGAGCCACCAAACTCTGAGCCTCAGTTCTCCCGGCTGGAAAATGAAGCTGGTAACACTGCCCTCCTTACCTTACAATACAGATTCAAAGGAGTGCTTATTAAAATACTGAACAAACATTGTGATATGCTCCAGCGTGCGAGCCAGTGATGCTACACTATTTACGCTCCAACATTCCAGGCAGTCCCTGGGCTGATTCTCCCAACTCCTCAATTCACCCATCTGCTTCCCCTATTAGATGGCCAAAGCTCTGAAGGCAGGAGCTCAGCTTGACAGTCTTCTAAAAAAATTCCTGTCCCCAGCCGGGTGCGGTGGCTCACGCCTGTAATCCCAGCACTTTGGGAGGCCAAGGCAGATGGATTGCCTAAGGTCAGAAGTTCAAGACCAGCCTGGCCAACATCGTAAAACCCCATCTCTACTAAAAATATAAAAAATTAGCTGTGCGTGGTGGCAGGTACCTGTAATCCCAGCTACTTGGGAGGCTGAGGCAGAAGAATTGCCTGAACCCGGGAGGCAGAGGTTGCAGTGAACCAAGATCGTGCCATTGCATTCCAGCCTAGGCAACAAGTGCGAAACTCCATCTTAAAAAAAAAAAAAAAAATTCTTGTCCCAGCCCACAAGTTGGACAATTTAAAATAATTTGGCTTTTCCCAAATGCAATCCCCTGGACAATGAGAACAGCTGCTGACACAGTTGCCATGCTATATGGCGACCAGGAAATAAAAACCCCTCTGACTTCAGTTGCTGCTGAAACCAATCCTGGTCAGCTTCACGTCTGGTTAATTACGGAAGTACACACTACTGGCTCCCACAAGGACGCAGCTCTTTCTTCCCTATATTCACCAAGCTTCTTCTCTTCCAACTAACTGCAGCACCTGAATACAGCATGGCTGACACCGTGACATTGTATGGTAGAAATGGGAGTGTTCTGGACACATCTCTGAAGTGAATCTAAGTATCTTCAGTCACATTTCCAGCTTCTGGTTAAGAAGCTAGGGTAAAGTTCAGTAGCAGTTTGCATAGAGTTTTAGGCAATATCCTGCAACTCTTTCACAGGCCCTGAGGTCGTGGGACTGGCCTTTCTGACATGCTCGGGGAAAGGGTGCAGCAGCAACAGGATTCTCCATCTCCACTTTGCCCCAGAGGACGGGCTGCAAGCTAAGCAATCCCAGGGCAGGTGGGTTTACCTTAAATCTGGGCTTCGAATTCCCAGAATTCAGGTGACACTCCTTAGAAAACCAAAATGACTTGTGGAAGATAAAAGTGTTTGAAATGCTTCTCCCCTAACAGCTTAGCTTAGAGAAGGCAGTGGAAGGAGGAGATCACATCTTTCCTCGCCCATTGGAAAAGTGGTCAGCTGTGGTCAAAATTTCACAGTGCGTAATCAGACATTACAAACCGTCAGCTGGGAATGACTGTGTGCGGTGAAGTGACCATGCCCAGATCCCAGGAGCTCGATGGGCTGCCCTCTATGCCATATAACAGAAAACCTTCTAACCCCTCACCCCCAAATTCACCTCTAAGAAAAGTATTTACTACTGTGCATATGAAGGAAAACAAATGCTCTGAGATACACGTGGTTGATAAGTGTTTATCGCAAGCTAGCCAACCAAAAACACTGGCAAGTAAATGGGTTTTCTTAAAGTAAACTGAGCAAACCAAAAATGACTAGCAGGCAGGATGGGCCTTTTCAGAAAGCCCATGTACAGCTGGGAGAGGAGGTGGCATGTTCCTGGACCAGCAGAAGCACCTTGGAAGGAGGGGGCCAGGGCCAGGGGCTGGCAGTGGGGGTGGGGAGTGGGGATTAACGCAGTCCTGGAGGAAGTGGGAGGCACACAGGCTCTCCAGGCAGTGATTAGTTCACAACAACTGCACTCCCTGGGGGGTCTGATTGCACAAAGGGCCGCCCCCTCCACAGCCCAGCGGGACCTGAAACAAGCATCACGTCCCCAAGCACACTTGTTCATTTGCTTTGGATTGAGCTCACACAGGGCACTGAACATGCCCAGGCTCTTAAGTGTGGGTTCACATTTACAAGCCCCACCCTGAGAAATAGATAACCCCTTTGCAAGCCCCCAAACTCCCCCCAAATGTTACAAAGAACAGGAAGGAAAACTGAAAAGGAAAGACAGACACCAGCAGGACGGTCTCTTCCTTCAAACTCTTTCCTACCTGGGCAATAATTGGACCAACACCAGACGTAAAACTAAGAGGAGACGCACACACTTCAGAGAAGCATAGCTGCCCTGCCTGATGATCTGCTCAGTCCAAGGACAGCTGGACACGTCCACCCAGTCCCCATGGGTCAGGCACACCTCAACAGAGAAAATCTGTGTAGCACTCAGACATGAAAATCCAAGCTGATGCCCATTTAACCTAAGCAGTACGTAATGGGAACATTCTCAATCAAAAGCCTACCTCTACCAATATTTTTGTGACATGAAATTGTTTTGGCTACTTGTGAAACCAAGTCCTGCTTCTCAGAATTCTTCAACACGCTTGTGATGATAAAAATGAGGCATGCCTTGCTCACTACCCTTAATTTACTTGAATGCATGTGACAAAGGCACCTTCATGTTGTTGAAAAAGAACATCCCTACTCTTTCCTTTTATCTTCCCTTAACAGTTTGCTATCCAGTGATAGGAGGGGCCTAGCCTCCAACAGTCCACACTTTTATCTCCTGCTGACCACAGGAAGGCAAGGGCTGGACTTCCTGCAGCTCGCATAGAGGGGCTGTTTGAGTTGTTTAAAATACTTGCCTCCAGAGCCTCTTGGAACAATGCCCAAGCAAGACCTACCCGGCATCCATTGCAGCTCCAACTCTAACAGCCTTCAAGTCCAACAGATAGCACTCCTTGTGCCTCTGTGTGGGAGAGGCCAATGCTTCCAAGAAGAGAACTTACTTTCAGGGCTCACTTAGATATTTGCTTTCTGTCTGCAGCAAACACAAGAGCTATCTTCATCAAAGTCCAGAAACCCCAGAAGTTAGCTACAGTAGCTCAAGTTAAATGCAGTTTACACTACTACTCTTAAAATAATTCAGTAGCATTTAATAGCATCCTTTAACCACTGGAACTAAAAGCAGAACACCATGTCCTTGCACAAGCAAATGGCCTGAAATACACTGGACCCCTCAGCTGTGGAGCGAGGTCAGGTCGTGGTCTTTGACGTTCCTCCCAGCCCTAACTCTGTGCCTGAGATTTGACTCTGTGGGGATGTCTAGGTGTTTTTAGGTTCAGACTCAAAAGCACTTCCATACCTGTCACTTAGAGCTTTGCTGTGAATATCCAGGACTCAGTATAGCAGCAAAATCCACTCGTGCATCAATCAAGAGGGTTGTGAGGCTGTGCGTGTCACTTATTGGATGGGATGCCCTGAGGGAATTCACACACCAGTGGACAGAGTTCCTGATTGCCTGCCATCCAAGGGTAGAGTTTCATTTTCTTGGCATCTCATCGGCATATGTGAGGTTAATGTATTCAGAAAATGATGAAATCAGACATTTACCACAGTCCCCCTGGAGTTCCTTTCTGGGATACAAAAGATCTTCCTGAAATCAATTAAGGAAAGGAGAAATTTCCTTGCCCAAATACCTACCATTGAACCCCTAACAGTCTCACAGGTAAGAGAGCCGGGTTGGGAGAAGGAGATGGGCAATGCGGAAGGCCATGGAGAAAAGGGTGGGAGGTGAGGAACAGAAGCCAGCTTACAGAATGAGTCCACAATCTGAATTTCTGTGCCAACTCTCCAGAACGGGGCCAGTATTTTTTAGGATCTTTTTTTTTTTTTAATGACTCTAGATAATAGATGAGTCAGACAGGGCATGTGCAGCGACCAGAGGAACTGTGCTGTCCCCACACAGAACTTAGAACGGTGCCTCTATGTGGCCCCTCTCCTACAGTCACAGGACCCAGCCCGCGGCCCATGGGAGAACAGGAGCCAGCTGACTGGCTCAACCCTACTGGCCAAACGGCAAGTACTCTTCGGCACCCTCAATTTCCTCCCAGCCATGAAGTCAGGAACAACCTGTACAGACAAAGAAAATAGAAAATTTGCGAAACAATGGCATCTACCATGCTCACTGGATATGCCTGAGGAAACTTTTTCAAAATCCTTGAAGATGCTTCATTATAATTCTGCAAAGAAAATGCAGTCAACTATACCCAGGCACACACATGCTCACACAAGCCCAATTTCATGCTCTGCCAGCCCCACAACTAAAATGCTGAAGTGCCGGGCGCAGTGGCTCACGCCTGTAATCCCAGCACTTTGGGAGGCCAAGGCGGGCGGATCACAAGGTCAGGAGATAGAGACCATCCTGGCTCACACAGTGAAACCCCATCTCTACTAAAAAAATGCAAAAAATTAGCCAGGTGTGGTGGTGGGCACCTGTAGTCCCAGCTACTCGGGAGGCTGAGGCAGGAGAACGGTGTGAAGCCGGGAGGCAGAGCCTGCAGTGAGCCGAGATGGCGCCACTGCACTCCAGCCTGGGCGACAGAGCGAGACTCTATCTCAAATAAAATAAAACAAAACAAAACAAAACACTGAAGTCAACAGCCTCGGTCACCAAACCAATTTAGAATGGGAACTAATACATTTCCACAAAGTATTTCAGAGGCCAATGACATCCTGGAGTGTTCCCAATCTGGAAACAGAATTTTTCTAAGGGGGAAAAAAAGGCTTAACAGATTATACAAATGGCTACCGGGCCACAGTAAAAATGTGAGAAAAAACTCACTGTCTCTTTATTTCGTGTAGTTAAACTTTAATGCTCTGCTCTCATCAAGGGAAGAATAGTCCTTTCAAGGCTTCCCCCAAAAGATACTGCTAATTATGGTGATGGCTTTCTCTTACCCTACTAGTCAAAATTCACTTTTAATGGATGACAGTTTGGAAGACAGATATGCAAGTGTGGTGGTAGATACCTTTAGTCCCAGCTACTTGGGAAGCTGAGGTGGGAGGATCACCTGAGCCCAGGGAGGTTGAGGTTACAGTGAGCCTTGATCGTGACACTGCACTCTAGTTTAGGCAACAGAGTGAGACCCTCTCTGAAAAAATAAAAAATAAAATGAAATAGGGCCGGACGCGGTGGCTCAAGCCTGTAATCCCAGCACTTTGGGAGGCCGAGACGGGTGGATCACTCATACTCCAGGTTCCCTGGAGTTGAAATTTCTCTCTCTTGTTTCTCCCCTGACACATGAAGCCAGGGCTGTCTGTCTTACAGCTCTTGGTGGTTCTGACACCTGGAATGTTACTAGCCTTGGATGTCTGAGGATGACTGTCATCATATCCCAGGTTTTCACACAGATCCCAAACCTTGCCCTATGTGCAGTTAGGAGATCGAGACCATCCTGGCTAACACGGTGAAACCCCGTCTCTACTAAAAAATACAAAAAATTAGCCGGGCGAGGTGGCGGGCGCCTGTAGTGCCAGCTACTCAGGAGGCTGAGGCAGGAGAATGGCGTAAACCCGGGAGGCGGAGCTTGCAGTCAGCTGAGATCCGGCCACTGCACTCCAGCCCGGGCGACAGAGCGAGACTCCGTCTCAAAAAAATAAAATAAATAAAATAAAATAAAATAAAA
>NC_045438.1:161199876-161234147 GCF_002776525.5 Piliocolobus tephrosceles
CACTGCACTCCAGCCCGGGCGACAGAGCGAGACTCCGTCTCAAAAAAATAAAATAAATAAAATAAAATAAAATTTAAAAAAATTTAAAAAATGAAATGAAATGAAATAAAATAAAATAAAATAAAATAAAATGAAATAAAGGGGAGCAGTCTACTCAGTTTCCCGCAGCTGGAGTTGTAGGCCCATCCTTGCTGCTTTCAGAGTGTAGCCAATCCGTAGGCAGAGAAAAGTGGGCATTTTCAGCATGTTGTTAAAATTAGTGGCATAAAATATTCTATACTGTTTGTATACCCTACACATAGGGCAAGGTTTGGGATCTGTGTGAAAACCTGGGATATGATGACAATCATCCTCAGACATCCAAGGCTAGTAACATTCCAGGTGTCAGAACCACCAAGAGCTGTAAGACAGACAGCCCTGGCTTCCTGTGTCAGAGGAGAAACAAGAGAGAGAAATTTCAACTCCAGGGAACCTGGAGTATGAGTCAAACACTTCCAGAGCTGCAGGGGCTCACCAGAGGTAAGCATCACTGAGTGCGAGGCGAGGGCAGCAGAGCAAAAGCAAACCTGAGCTTGAAGAAGAGATTCGCCTCCCAGCCACATGCAGAAAGCTGGAACACAGTGTGCAGAAAAGGCAGATGATTTGCTGAGTTTCTCACAATGCTGAATTCATTTTTTTTTTTTTTTTAGGGTAAGCTGCCATCTTTTAAAATGAGATAAAGACAGTAGATGGTGGAGATCATTTTTTAATGCCCTTACTTAGCAAAATTTAAAAAATGGCAACCTTGTGTCTAACTGCAAAAGTTTTTTGTGTCCTGACCATGAAAACAAAACCCCTGGGAGCCATCAGAGCGCACCAGTGTGTTATGAGAAAGGAGAGAGAGTGGAGTGGGGGAAATGGCAAAGATGCGGCTGGCAGAATGATGCTGGGCTCAAGGTTCCATCTAAGAGCCATGAACTTTATCCTGCTCTGGAAACCCACTGAAGGGCCCCACCTCACAATTTTTAAAGCCCAGGATGAAATAATCATATCTACAGCTTAAAAAGCTCTTGGTAGCAGATTTAAAAATGGACAATCGCAGGCACATAACCCAGTTAGGAGGCACTGCAATACTCTTAAGGGACAGGGGCACTGAGGCTGGTGGGTGGAAGCAATGCTGCAGAGAAGGAACCAAAAGGAGGCCAGGCAGGCGTCAAGAATGAAGGGCAGGAGTTAGGAAAACAGCTCCTAAGACAGGAGGGAGTAAAGAGCATGGATGGTTATCAAGTAGGATTTAGAGGAGTTTTGTTTTAAAGAAAACATACAAATAAATGTCTATACCCAAAATGCAGCAGATGGGGAAAAACAGCTGGTTTTGAGAGAGATAGGAAAGGAGGGCATGGGAGCTCCCAGGCACAGGAAGATGAAACACAGCAAAACGTAACACAAAACACAGGCAGCCATATCAATATACATGTTAACTGTCAAACTGAACTCTATGAACAAAACTGACCATCATAAACTGCTGATTGGAGGGGAGCAGAGTGGGGAGGACTGCTTAAAAACACTACACAAAACTCCATCAAGTTTAAAACTTAAGAGAACAGACCGCGTGCGGTGGCTCACGCCTGTAATCCCAGCACTTTGGGAGGCTGAGGCAGGTGGATCACGAGGTCAGGAGATCGAGACCACCCTGGTTAACACAGGTGAAACCCCGTCTCTACTGAAAATACAAAAAATTAGCCCAGTGTGTTGGCGGGCGCCTGTAGTCCCAACTACTAGGGAGGCTGAGGCAGGAGAATGACGTGAACCCGGGAGGCGGAGCTTGCAGTGAGCCGAGACTGCGTCACTGCACTCCAGCCTGGATGACAGAGCATGCACTCCAGCCTGGATGGCAGAGCAGGACTCCATCTCAAAAAAAAAAAAAAAAAAAAAAAAAAAAACTTAAAGAGAACAATAATATCCACCCCTGTGACTCTTTCAAAGTGGCTAATATAACTAAGGAATTGAACTTGAAGTGTACCTTTTTCTCTTTCGTGTCAAGTTTAACCATCCTAAGAACATCTGCAGTCTTTAATTTGTTTGCCTCCCGGGGTTTTTAAACCCTAAAGCAGGAATAAAGGTAATCTGGGATAGTTTTACCTGTAGGCATGGGAGGGGAGTTTGTGGATCTCAGAAGTAACTTACTTTGCCTAGTGCTGATGAGAGTTTCAGTACATAGAGGGAAATAATCCATGAAACCCACAATAGAGGGACATGTCCTACGCAAGCTGATCTATCCCAGGTGAGTCATCCCCACTCTGTCCCAACTACCCTAAACCTGCTTGAAACTGGTCCCACCTCAAACAAAAAGGTCAATGTGAGCTGGACACTGTGCCTCACACCTGTAATCCCAGCACTTTGCAAGGCTGAGGCGAGAGGATTGTTTGGCCCAGGAGTTTGAGATCAGCCTGGGCAACATGGTGAAACCCTTTCTAGACAAAGAATACAAAAAGTTATCCAGGTGTGGGCCAGGTGTGGTGGCTCACGCCTGTAATCCCAGCACTTCAGGAGGCCGAAGCAGGCGGATCAGAAGGTCAGCAGATCGAGATCATCCTGGCCAACATAGTGAAACTCCATCTCTACTAAAACACAAAAATTAGCTGGGCATGGTGGCGTGTGCCTGTAATCCCAGCTACTCAGGAGGTTGAGGCAGGAGAATAGCTTGAAGCAGGGAGTCAGAGGTTGCAGTGAGCCAAGATTGCGCCACAGCACTCCAGCTTGGGAACAGAGTGAGACTCCATCTCAAAAAAAAAAAAGAAAAAAAGAAAAAAAGTTATCCAGGTGTAGCGTTGTGCGCCTGTAATCCCAGCTACTCAGGAAGCTGAACCAGGATTGTTTGAGCTCAGGAGGTCAAGGCTGCAGTGAGCGGTGATCGCACCACTGCATTCCAGCCTGGGTGACAAAGTGAGACCCTGTCTCAAAAAAAAGTCAATGTGTGAAAACATGGGAAAATGCTTATAAAGTTAGGTAAAGTTTAAAAAGCAAGCTGGCACATTTAAGATTCTACGCTATATTTATGGAAAAGTCTAGAAAAGGCAATCTGAAACAATGTATGTATCATGAGAATACAGTGCTTTTTCAAGTACAATTTGATGTCACTATTAAAAAAAAAAAACTTAACATAATTTTTGAAAATATACCAGAAAGATCCAACTATTCGTGAGGCCAGGAGTTTAAGACCAGCTTGGGCAATATAACAAGACCCCTGTGTCTAAAAAGATTTTTTTAATTTGCTGGCCTTGGTAGTGAGCTATAATTGTACCACTGTACTCAAGTAGCCTGAGTGGCAGAGGGAAATTCTGTCTCATTTAAATAAATAAAAAAAAAAAAGGCAAGAAAGAAAATGATCAAATTTCAGTCCTTCTTAAGATACGGAATTGCTCCCTGTCCTCGCTCCCCCAGTTTATGTATCTTTAGTCTGTAGCTCAGTGCCTGGCACACAGTAGGCATTGTTTCTCTCAATCTATAAATAGCTACTGAAAGCCTACTATGGGTCAGGTGAGCTGAACAGATGACATGCTTAGGTTGATAAGCCTTGTTCTGTAGACAAGTGCAAGAGTCATACCCTTGAAACCACATGTAAAATGTAGATAGTTTTGCACTTTAGGAAAATAGTCCATCAATTTGATCAGCCTTTCAAAAGAATCTATGATTTCCAGGAAAGATCAGAACTACAGCAGTGGTCTGAGCCTCAGCAGATTTAATCCTACCTTTGGAGAGTTAAGGAGATTGGCAGGCTTTTTCCTTACTTACTATTGTCATCAGTTTCAGGCAGGCCACCAACAATAAGTAAAAACACTGGCAATGCCAAATCCTCTAACTTCCCTTTTCTTGTAAGGATGAGATGAGATAAACCATCTCATCAGTGTTTTGATATTTCACTCAAAACATTATTGACACAAGGCAATAACCCAATGAACATTCGTTAAATCAATTCTTAAAGCAATCCACCCAATGCCTGTAATCAACAGTTATGATTTTAAAACAGAACTCATCCTCTGGAAAGGACGAGAGCGGAGACTTCCTTGTGAGCCCATCTATTCGGCTGCCTTCGTATGTGCTTTTTCCCCGCTCCCCAGTTATTCCAGGAATGATGCTGGGATTCGAGTTAGTTTCTGAATGGTGACTATTAGGTTAAAACTGTTCTCAGTGTGACTGTGAACACATCTAGGCCGTCAAAGATACTGGGGAGGTTTTCTGTAAAGAAGTCCTCCTGTGGGTGTAAATATGGCCCACAAACTATCAATTCCTAGGAACCTCAAAGGGGACACACAACAGAGGGTGGTCTTATGGAGATGTTTGTTTTGCAATTAATAAGAGGTACAGAGGCCTTAGTGAGCCTTTTAAATTTAAGCCAAAAATCATTAAATTTGAATCCCTCGATGCACTGAACAATTCTGCTTACTTAAATCGAAATGCATAAATCGGCTATAAAAGGAGGGATTATATCAACTACAAAATTCAAAAGTCCCAACCAGGGGAGTGGGAAAAGTGACTGTGATTAAAAGCTGTTTGGAGGGTAGGGGTGAGCTGGCTCAGTCCTTGTTTTATTCTGTGTCCTTTGAAGATGAAAACTAATCATTTTTTTCCTGGCTTTTAAGCTATCAAGGTTTAAAAAAAAAAAAAAAAGAGTCTGAAAAAAATAAACAAATGGGACCCACAATCTACCTTCAAATGATTTGGGGGTGAAATACTCCACTTTAGGCCCTCAAATATTTCTTGATGATAAAAATGTATGTCAGTTACTTCAATTACTAACTCCTGGATCCACTACTAGGTTGGGGTGGGGGGCTCCATAAGCTTACCAGTTGGTGAGAGGTAAAAGAAAGCTTGGGAAGGTAAGAGAATTAAGTGCTGTCTATACAATTCTAATTTTAGGTCTAGAAAAAGCAGAAATTAGTGGACTGGGGTAGTGTAAGAGGAAGGGTATGGAGGTAGAGGCTGGAAGGAGCTGATACCCAGGAAGTACCACAAGAAGCCCAGGAGCCAGGTCCTGCTGAAGGGCAGGGCCATCATTACAGAGGGTGTGTGTGGAGTAGGCAAATTACAGGAGCTGGGAGAGTTGGGGTTGGGTCTGGGGCAACAGGGGGTATAGGCTGAGAAAGGTGATGTAAGAGTTTTAAGAAAACCTGTTTGAACACGGTATGGGACTGCAGGGGAGGGAGACCTGCCTAGAAACAGGAACAAAGGGAATAGGGAGGGAAAGTTAAACCTGAACAACTTTCAAAGGGGAGGCAGGTAGGGTAGACAATGGAAAGGGCAGAAAGGAAGACAGTCGCTCTGGCCACCGGCAAGGTGTCCTGGGGCACTCACTCAATGGCGCTTGGGCACAAGTTTTAGATTGTTAGGGGGGTTAGACTACATTCTTTTGTAGAGATTCTTGAATGTGAAGAAATGGAAAGGGATCCAGAAGGTCTTGGTCCTGTGGGATTCATACACTGAAGAATGCACATGGGATGAATCCCTCCACAGAGAAGCCAGGCATGAGCCAGCTGATGATATTCAGGGAGAAGAGGGGTTGGACACCCCTGGTAGGGCACAGGCACAGCAACAGGGGCTGGCAAGGATGAGGTCCCCAGGAGGCAGGAATCCAGATAAATGTGAAGGCATTAGCGGCGAGTGGTGGGGCCCTCTTCTGGAGTCAGGAGGGATGAAAGAGCAAAGAGGAACAGTGGAGAGGGAGCACAAGAAAACTCGCATTTGGATTTTTTTTTTTTTTTTTTTTTTTAAGAGACAGACAGGGTCTTGCTCTGTCACTCAGGTTGGAGTATGGCTCAGTGCAGCCCTGACTTTCCAGGATCAAGCAACCCTCCAACTTCAGCTTCTCAAACGCTGGGACCACAGGTGCGCACCACCACACCCTGCTAACTTTATTTTGTTTTGGAGAGACAGAGTCTTACTATGTTGCCCAGGCTGGTCTCGAACTCCTGGGCTCGAGCCATCCGCCTGCTTCAGCCTCTCAAAGTACTCAGATTACAGGCATGAACCACCGTGCCTGGCCCATGGTCACGCAGTGTACATGTGCACACAATAGGCACTCAATTTTTTTTTGAGACGGAGTCTTACTCTGTTGCCCAGGCTGGAGTGCAGCAGCACGATCTCAGGTCACTACAACCTCCGCCTCCCAGGTTCAAGCAGTTCTTGTGCCTCAGCCTCCTAAGTGGCTGGGACTACAGACACGCCCCATCACACCTGGCTAAGTTTTTGTATCTTTGGTAGAGACAAGGTTTCACCATGTTGCCTAGGCTGGCTTTCCTGAACTCAAGCCATCTGCCTGCCTCTGCCTCCTAAAGTGCTGGGATTTCAGATGTGAGCCACCGCACCCAGCCAAATATTTTACTAATTAATTAGTCATCTCCAAAAAATGGGCAGTCAGGTTCTGTGCTATGAGTAAGAAGAAGAGAAAAGAAGAGCTGTCAGATTAAGGAGCAAAGGACCCCAGGGAGCTGGGGCAAGGCAGCCCAGTGGCAGTCAAACAGACAAAGGCCTCCCCAACAGCCAGGGAAGATGAAGCTGAACAGACGGGCAGCTCTTGGTCAGCTTTGGTATTTAAGACCATGTGATCTCAAGGTGCTCTTGAACAAGAATGGGTACCCAGGAGCAGCCAAGTGGCACTCTGGAACCCTCTCCTCCTACTCAGGGTACATACAGCATCCTGTTTCCTACACTGGATGGCTGGCTAAGGAGAAGGAAGGAAACTGACTGTCTTATTTCAAAGGGCTACAACTTATATTCCAGCTGTGACAGGCAAGCCTGTTACATTTCTTCCAACGGATGCCCAATTTACACACATGGCTGCTCTCCTCAAGAATAAACAAGTGGATTCTATATACAAATACCAAGGGCACCAGGTCTCCAAAAGGAGAAAAAATGTTTTACATATGCCCAACCCAAAATGGCTTTCACGTTTTTTTTCAGGCTGAATTTTGCAGCTTCAACCCAGATGTGGCTCAGTGCAGAAGGTGGCTGGGAGAGCCACAAGGGACTCGCTGGTGTTCCCTCCTAAGAGGCAAATCACCCACCAAGGGCCCAGTGTTCCCCGGCCTTCCTCACAGGTTAAGTTGGTCTGAGAAAATCTGTGATTCAATTAGTGTGAGTTCAGTTGCTCTTTTTTAGGTCAGTTCTTTCTTTTGTTTAGATTTGACTTGAGATTTACTTCAATTATCTACACCTCTGCTGAAGTACCTAAGCAAATTAAACCATTTAAAGTGAAGGGAAAGGAAGTGGATGGAGCTTTAAAACAACTTATGCAAATAATTTCCTCTCGCTCCCACCTCTGTTCCCTTCAATTACTAAACTCCAAGACAAGCAACTGCTTCTCAAAGGAAAAGTCTAGACTCTTAAGTGTGAATGCGAAAAAACCCCATGGTTAAGCCCTGGCTTGCAGAAAACTAAAAATTTCAGCATATCTGGAATGAAATGTTACTTTCTGAGTTATACAAAGCTTAGCAGCTGTTCCCAGCAAACATGAAACCCGAAAGGGGTGATGCTATCTTTATCTTCTACCTAGAGTTAAAGCCGGTACTGTCCAGGGCAGAGCTGCCAAGGAGCCGTCTCAGTTCTAGTCTGCTGAACACAAAAGACAAAGAAGCCAAGGGAATACATGGGCCAGCAAAGGACACCTAAACAACAACAAATAATAGGCCCACCTGGAAGAAAGAAAATGCAGTTAATAATTAAAAATTTTAAAAGGATGCAAGGAAACAAGCAGTTCTTAATGTCACTTGGAAAATCCTTTTCAGTCAGTTCAAAATTCAAAAGATTAAATCACATCTAACTCTATCTGGATTTCCCAAGTGCAAGGGGAGGAAACTATTTTATCAGGTTTCTTGGAAGGGAAAATACATTTTCTCTATTAAAACTTAAGTCCTGGCTGGGTGCTGTGTGGCTCACGCCTGTAATCCCAGCACCTTGGGAGGCCGAGGCAGGCGAATCACCTGAGGTCAGGAGTTCGACACTAGCCAGGCCAACAGGGTAAAACGCTGTCTCTACCAAAAATACGAAAATTAGCTGGCTGTGGTGGCACATGCCTGTCATCCCAGCCACTCGGGAGGCTGAGTAAGGCAGGAGAATCGCTTAAACCTGGGAGGCGAAGGTTGCAGTGAGCCAAGATCACGCCACTGCACTCCAAGCTTGGGCAACAGAGCAAGGCTCTGTTTCAAACAAACAAAATAAAACAAAACAAAACTGAAGTCCAGCTCATAAAGACTTCATAGAAAACTTCTTCAGACCACCTGATGGAATCAGGCCTCAGCTCAGATGAGCATCTCAGGGCAGGCAGATGGATGATGGAAAAAGACCAAAGAAGAATCAAAAGGGAGGGTGATGAGAACAGGGCCTTTCTTCTCATAAGCCTGAAAATTACACATAGGTTCACTGAAGAAAATATTCTTCTAGTGCGACTGAACTATCTCCCTCTGAGAAACCACTTCCCACTAGGCCCCTTCGTTCCGCCCCTAACAACCCCGATCTATTTATTGTTCAGTTTTAAATGACTGGGCAGCTGCTGCCTAGCCAGGCCCCTCTAGTATTGGCCAACACTGTCACCAGCCCCCCCCACACGTAAACCACCAACGAATGAAGCTCGTGGTAAGGGGGCTTAACTTGGAATGTGAACTGTCACCAGCACACCACACTTCCTGCAAACTCTGACAGACTGTCTCCATGCAAGAAAAAACGAAAAGACTACCTTAAGGCCTGGTGCGTTACCATCCAAAGATGAACAAGTGGAACTGCACAGTAGTGAAGGAGTAAGCTCCGGAGTCACATCACAAAACCTGCCCCTACCACTTGCCAGCAGCGGTAAGTGGCCTGACCCTCAGACAGTTAGGGAACCTCTCAGTTCTGCAATTTCCTCATCTGTGAGGTGGAGACAATAATAATACTGATTTCATATGACTGTCGTGAGAAATAGCTTCGTCAAATCTATAAAGTGCTAAAACCTGTCTGGAACACATACCACCATCCCTCAGTGCTTTTTATTATCATATACATGCTCACACCTGAGCACACATACTGTACGTTCGCATTAGCAAGTGTCTATTAGTCCTTCACACATCCCCAGTCATGAGTTCAACAGGTGCTACAAACATTGTACTCCCACTGGGCAGTCATTTTCAAACTTTAGTATGCACCTGGAGAGCTTACTGTAACAGATTTCTGGGCCCCACCTCCACATTTTTGATTCAGCAGGACTGGAGTGGGGCCTACAAATTTGTGTTTCTAACAAGTTCCCAGGTGATGCTAATGCTGCTTGTCTGGGGACCACACTTTGAGAAGCAAAGTGTCATTATGTTCTAGGCTTCAGGCCTAAGCTTCATCTAGTTTATGTGCATAGAGAACCTTATGGAGATGAAATGAAAAAGGAGAATAAAGCAAAGATGCTTGCTGCTCAAAGAATATCCACGTATTCTTCCGTATTTCTTGGCAACCCTGTACCTTTGGGGTCAGGCAGGTCATATGACTAGTCCTGGCCAATGAGCTGTGAGCACCAAGTGCCAGCCATCACTTCCAGGCTGCAGCCTTTCAAAGTCGGTATGTAACCCACTAGCTCCTTCCTTCTGGTGGCAACCTGGAAGCATGTGTAATGAGAGAGTAGCTGTAAGACAAGAGCAGCCTGGATCCCTGGGTTACCACTTGTAAGGGAGCTATACTAGAGAGCTGCCAGCTCTGCAGAGGATTCTACACAAACAAGCAACAGCATTTTGTGGGTTGAGCCACCGGGATTTCAGGGTTTGTTTGATACTTCAACATAGCTTCACTTAGCCTGACTTCACTATAAAGAGGATGCACACATCATCCATCTTAAGCCCAACCTATCAAACAGATCTGAGATATTTTATAAAATCAGCCAGAATTTCTACCCTACTCTCATTCACTTCTATTCACCAAAACAGATGAATTGTTTTTAACCTCCTATTTTGGGTCTGTTTCTCACTAACTAAAAAAATTATTTACTGCAATATGATTACGTACTAGTTGCTAATAATTTAGAAAGCTCAGTCTGCTAAAATGTATTAAAAATGTGAAAAGTAAATACACTGGAGGATTTGTGTGTGTGTATGTGTGTGTGTGTGTGTATACCACTACTGGAACCCCTTGGCTTTAATTCAGTAGGGAGGAGCAAGAGCAAAGGGTTTCAATTTTATTTATGTAATCACGTGTGGACTGATAACCTGTTTTGCCAAAATAGGAGAAAGAGATCTCTTTAAGAGCATCAGAATTTAGCCACAAAACTACATTAAAAAAAAAAAAAAAAAAAATAGTTCTACTAACCTAGGAACATTCTGCAATTTAACGTGTAAGTAATGAGCTGTCAACAGTATACAACTTACCAGACGTGGAATTAAATGTTAAAGAAGATTTTCCTCTCACAAAGATTAATATCTCCTTCTCTCTCTCTCTCTCTCACACTCACACACACACACACACACACACACACCACCCCAAAACACATTACAATCCAGAACACCTCAATTAACAACTTAAGACTACAAAATTCATGAAATACACAAAATTAAAAGAACTGGGGAGACAGAACTAAGAAGTATGTAAGAGAATCGCATAGGACCTTTCAGGTCTACAGAGCAAAGCAGCACTTCTTTGGAGGGCTATCTTTTAGTGGGATTGACAACCAATCTCAAAGGTGGTGGAATTTCCTGCTAGAATTCTCCCCAGCACTTTCTGCAGAGAGCAGTGGAACAACTCCTTTGTGTAGACACATGCTTTAAAAACTCACTTGCTAAGGAGCTCAGTGACTTCTGCTTCCCACTTAGCACTGGCAAAGCTAAGCACTGAGATGAAGGGACCCTGCTGTTCCTGGCCTTCTCAAGTTCATAGGCCCCTTGAGTGCCCCATTCTCTGGGTGTGTCACATTCCATCTCTTTAGGTACTTCCATGTGGCCAAAAAGGAAAGGAAAAAAAAGGTAAACACTCATGTGATGCATTTGGTCACATTTATAGCTCAGCTGTAAAATCAAAGTTGAGAATAATAAAAAGGCCCCAATGCTAAAAGCTGAATTTCTTTCATATTTTTCATAGCTATTCAGCAACTGTTGGGTTTTTTGGTGAGGGGATTATTTTCTCCTTTTTTGTGTTTCAGGAGACATGAAAAAAAGTCAATCAACAATAATGAAAACCTGAAGATCTAACATTAGTGAAAGTCTATTTTTTAAAATCACATAGTATCGCACTTATAAGAAATTAGGGAGACCAAGAAAGTCGTCATGTACACCCTGAAACAGGATTATTTCTTTACTTTTCATAAGGAACTAACGCTGGGGGAGATTCCCTTAGGATACTGGAAACAAGAGGAATAATGTGGAATTAGATACCAAGTGGACTTATACACATAGCTAAAAAGCTCAGCATCACATATTACTATCACTGTCCCATAAAGTCCCAGAACTCCCTATTATTTAGCAAACTGATGTTCTAACACTCATAATGCATCCTCAAATCAGTGTCCTTGTGTATGTACCTACAAGGGAAATATAATAAGAATATCCAACGTTTTGAAAACCAAAGCCATCTAAAAGTGATTTCACGTAGTTTCTGTGATTTCACTTGCTTGGTTTATTTCTCCCATAGTCCTGCTCATCACAAAAGACACTCAAACTATAAGTAAATTCCTGGGAGCTTATAAACGGTATGCTTTATACAGCCAAAATGTCCAAAGAGATTTGTGGTTTCAGATTTTTACACATTGTCCCCGTGTCAGTAATTGACTTGTGAGAACTTAACAAGATGATCTCTGCCCCCAGCCTCAACCTGCAAGGCCACCTTCTCCCGGCCCTGCAGGGAACTGCAGTGTGCGCTCCCCAGTGGGGCTGCTGCCCATTGGCCTCACTAATGTTACCTCCCCTTTAAGCTCTACCAACTTGCACCTAAATCTCAGCCCATTCAAGTGTCATGTGCCTGCAGTGTGCAACATCTATGCAGATGTTAAGGCCATGACCAAAACCAGTTCTCAGCTAAATGACTCCCAAGCTAGCACACCCCAACCACTTTGAAGTCCCTCCTCTGTGTGGACTCCACAGCACAGAGTTGCCAAGGCTGCTGCTCCTGGGGGCTGGTTTGCAGATCATATGACTGCTGAAATCCCTCAGATACAAGCAGGCATTGTCCACTTTTCCTTGAAATCTTGAAATCCTGGATAAGACTGGCAATCAAGTAACAT
This sequence comes from Piliocolobus tephrosceles, assembly GCF_002776525.5. Lineage (NCBI taxonomy): Eukaryota > Metazoa > Chordata > Mammalia > Primates > Cercopithecidae > Piliocolobus > Piliocolobus tephrosceles. The sequence continues at coordinate 161,212,076 of NC_045438.1, forward strand.
TTCAATCCTCCAACAACCTTAAATCAATTGATCAAATTCTTCTCTTTGGGTCTCAGCTCCCCCGTTATAAATAATACAATGTCTAGTAAAAGCAATTTTAGTCAGTGTTTAAAGCAGACTGATTGCATTTATATTAAATAAAAGATAGGATTATGTAAAGGGGGCAAAGCTTTTAAAACAAACAATGAACCACCCAACACATTTCTGCAATATCTTTACAGTGCTCTGGAAGCATCAGAGCACTAACTGAAAGTGGCTCCCTTCCTTCCCTCTCCATGTTCAGCCTCCAGCCACAGATGAGTTCTCTGTGCCTATGACTGATTCATGGAGGCTGATCTCCAGGCGGCCAGCAGCTATTCAAATCCACGCCTGGATGCTTCCTTCCCTGCACCTCCTGGCTCCACCACCCCAGCCTCTCAACATTTGTCCTCCAGGCTCTGCCTACCCGGCGGACGTTACAAGCACATCATCTCAAACGGAGTCACCATCGCAACAGGCTGCAGGTCACTTCTGCAGGTTTTTACAAGGCACCAAAGACAAGCTCTTCCGCCCTCGGCCACATCTCTCCTGCAAGCCCACTCTGTGCTGTCCCCACCCCTAAAGAGTCAGCACGCAGACCTGCCACTTGCTTCTTGGGAAGTCCTGGTTTTTCTTACTTTTCCATCTGTCCTGAGCATCTCACAGTCACACAACGAATTCCTATTTCTGGTATGCAATTCAAGAAACAGAAATTAGTTGCATTTCCCTTGCCTGACAGTGTGACCAATGTCTATACTACAAAAGAATACTTTCCACCTTCAGCATAGCAATCAGGAGGTATAGCTGCCATGGATTTGCACAAGACCAAATTTCAAAGCTAATTAAAATTTCAAAGGGAACAATTTATCTTATGGAGAAAAAACCCAAAACACACGAAAATCCTATTTGCGTCAGGAACAGAAAAATGTATACCAACCTATATATGTTAACTATGCGTTACAGCAAACCTAAGTGCACAGAAGACTTAAAGAAATTCAGTACTATTAAAAGCTGATATGACAGTGTTTCAAATGTATCTATCTGTGAGTCTGATTATTAAAACCTGGGTCCAGCAATGTTCCATACTTATGTATATAATATCAAACCACTTGAGAACCGTTAGCAGGTATTAGCAACTCTGGAGAGTCCTCAACCCTGGGATTTCCATGAAAATGTCCATTAACATGTAACAAGGCCAAGGAGGAGTCTGGTATAGTACCATGGAGTGCTGAAGTGTTCTCTACCTATAAAATGGAACTACTGAGAAGAATAAAATTAGCAAATAACCTTAAAAAAAAAAAAAACAAAAAACCAGGCCAGGCGCAGTGGCCCATGCCTGTAATCCCAGCACCTTGGGAGGCCGAGGCGGGGTGGATCACCTGAGGTCAGGAGTTCGAGACCAGCCTAGCCAACACGGTGAAACTCTGTCTCTACTAAAAATACAAAAATTAGACAGGTTTGGTGGCGCACACCTGTAATCCCAGCTACACAGGAGGCTGAGGCAGGAGAATCACTTGAACCTGGGAGGCGCCAGGTTGCAGTGAGCCGAGATTGCACCACTGGACTCCAGCCTGGGTGACAAGAGTGAAACTCCATCTCAACAAAAAACAAGAAACAAACAAACAAACAAAAACCAAAACCTAATAATTTCTGCTGAGTAAATACCTTTTATTTTTCAAGTTAGGATTATTCCTCATGGCCAAAAAGTCACATGGACACTATTCCAGGTGACTTGTTCAATTCTGGGCACAGACATGAATTGTGGAAGAACATTAAGTAAAATGAAGACAAACTCATAAAAATAGAACAAGTCACCTCTCAAGTCCATTCCAACTCTAAAATTCTACGGTTTTTACAGTACATCTTAGTTGAGGGCACTCCTTCCTTCCAATTCACCATTTGATGGTTTAAATTTAACTTGAGACTTCCTTTAAGTTCAGGATTCCTTTTCTACAGAAACTATGTTTTCCAGGATGTCTATGACTTCTCTGGTACCTAAGGATCTTCGGTATCATTTGCTTTTAAAAAATCCATGACATTTTATGTATTCTTTTGGTGATAAATACACATAATTCACATTAGGAATACAGACAAATGGTCAGGTGCAGTGGCTCACAACTGTAATTAACAGCATTTTGGGAGGCCAAGGTGGGCAGATCACCTGAGGTCAGGAGTTTGAGACCAGCCTGACCAATATAGTGAAACCCTGACTCTACTAAAAATACAAAAATTGGCCAGGCGCAGTGGCTCACGCCTGTAATCCCAGCACTTTGGGAGGCTGAGGCGGGTGGATCACGAGGTCAGGAGATCGAGACCATCCTGGCTAATACGGTGAAACACTGTCTCTACTAAAAATACAAAAAATTAGCCGGGCATGGTGGCAGGTGCCTGTAGCGTCAGCTACTTGGGAGGCTGAGGCAGGAGAATGGCATGAATCCGGGAGGCAGAGCTTGCAGTGAGCCGAGATCGCGCCACTGCACTACAGCCTGGGCAACAGAGCAAAACTCTGTCTCAAAAAAACAAACAAACAAACAAAATACAAAAATTAGCTGGGTGTGGTAGCACACGCCTGTGGTCCCAGTTACTCGGGAGGCTGAGACAGGAGAATTGCTTGAACCTGGGAGGCAGGGGTTGCAGTGAGCCGAGATCATGCCATTGCACTCCATCCTGGGCAACAGAGTAAGACTCTGTCTGAAGAAATAAAGGGAATACAGACAACCTGGTATGGTATTTGGACATCATCTGAATCTGTTAATGAGTAACTTTTTTCTACAAATCTGGGCAAAATAAATAATATTTCAGTATATGTCAGACTATACCAAAAGGTTTGTTCTAACACGTCATGTTAACTCATGAAGCAGCTGCACATCACTGAGGGGGAAGGAAAGTATTCAGAAACTAATTTTCCATAGAAAACTCCTGGGTGTAAATCATTCTAAAGTATCTTTCAAACTTCCCTGTCTCCTTAACATAGCGTGGTGAATCAATGTGTGATTAATTCAGCCTTTTGTGGGGTGACTCAGGGTCATCATGATGAACAACTTATACGAGGCTGCCTCTGGAAACCAGTGACATACCCCCCTGCTACTTTACTTTTGCCACCATACCACATGGCTCTGTTGGCCATGCTTGTTTTTCTCAATTAAAAATTTTACTGAGATAATTGTGGATACACAGGCAGTTGTAAGAAATAACACGGACGGCTCCTCCGTCCAGTCGGTGAAATTCCCCCAATGGGAATCCGCCATGCCATCTGAATTCTTGTCTCATCCCCTGACATCTTTTCTGCTTGCTGTCAGTGTGTCTCCTTCTGATGGCTTTTTTCCATCCCTCACATTGGCCTCAGAAGTGTTGACTGGAAAATGTGAGACAAGGTGGTCAGGGCTGTATCTACAGTAAGAATAAACCGTGCTAAAGTGCAGGCCTAAAGGATCAATGGGAATCAAGGTAGGAGTGTTAGTACCAGGACTTCCTAACACCTTTGTGGTTTTGAAAACTTTATTTTACATACCTCTCCCCGGACATATACCCTGCTGGCTCTCATTCACATGCACATCGGCTGAATATTCTGGATCGAAGAATGCCAAATAAGTGACCTCTATATAAGCAACACATTACTTTTGAGTCAGCTAGCTAATCGATTGCTATATCCACAATGGCAATAACTGCCACTCCAGCAGTGTCCAGTGTCTTACTGTGACTACTATCCACCAAGCCATTAATAGTTTGGAATGAATACACATAGCTTAAAAACAAACTGTGTTTGGGTTTTTTTCCTGAACTCACTGATGCTTCTAAGTTTTAACTTATCAATCACTGGTACTCCGGAACAATTCAATTACCTAAGTTGAAGGAATGAAGTTATAAGAAAGATACAATGAAGAGCATTATGAATGTGCTTTAGAGACTTCAGTAAATAAGAAAACTGTCACTTTGTTCTTCTACTGCATTAGGAACTTCTCAAACAAAGAAGCTTGATGGAGGCAGACAGAGAGGGGCTTATCAGCTTAGGACACGGGAAGGATGGTACAATTAACTGCCACACAGTCAGATATAATTCACTCTGATGAGGCCAGTGAAAGAAAACAAGGCAAAGAAAGGGCTCATCTTGTCCCTTTACATAATATCCAAATATCCCAGCACAGAAATCATCTTTTCCTCAAAGGTTATCTATACACGTGGCCTGAGAAGAAAGGCAGTAAGCCTTTGGGGAGTGGGGGAGAAGGAAGGAAAAGAAAACAGGAGGAGGAAAAAGGAAGACCTCTTATCTGAACCACAAATGCCTCATGCCGCGCACTCCAAGCTGAAATGCAGTATCGTAGGTATTCTAAGGGGAAAAGAAAAACTGCATTTCTTTCCTATTACTGATTCCTCTCTGCTTCACAGACCCAGCTCAGCCAAGTGGACAACGGCTGCCATGAGTTCTGCAGAAGCTGCCTGTTTTGCCCTGGCAGTCTGAAGGTGAAGCAGACTTCAGAGGGGGACAGCTCGGAGAAAATCCAGAGAGGACACAGAAAAGCACACCAGGGCACCTTCTCCACCGTCCATGTTACAGGCTAGAGTTCACCCTCTCAAAGTTAGAAGGTGCTCCAAAAACAGCTGGAGACTGGAGACCATAAACTACAAAATCCATGTGATGTTAAGATACTAAGAAAAACACGGTTTCATTCTAAAACAGATACACACAGAGAATTGTTTCTTCTGCCATGACAATACACTTCCTTAGCTTTCAGATTGCTAGACAAACTAGAATCAGAAACATCTTCCAAACAGTGTGAAGATGGAAGGAAAAAGAGCTCCTTTTCCTCTCCCTCCCCCACTCCCCCCCCCCAAAAAAAAGAAAGAAGAAAGCCACGACACACCAGAAATAGCCTGCGTGAGTCTGCTTCTAACAGCCAAAGGATGTGTGCACTACGAGCGGCTCCCTTGCAATGTGTGTTATAGTGAGCTCAAGCATGACTATATATGGTATGTTTACGGAGTGAATGGACACAAACACGAAGCAGAACTTATATCAGACCCCAAATGGCTTTTAAAGAGCTCGGTTCCTCCACATTTATGGCCACAAGACGTCCCCTAAGTCAGAGCTAACTGTGGATACTTCCAGCGGCAATGTCTCCTGACTTACTGGCACCCAGTTGCAGTGACTCCACCTCACTGCCCTCCCTGGCTGTCTGCGTGTGCACACACTTCCTTCTCCATCCCCACGTCGCCTCCTCCCCTCCCGTCTCCTGCCTTCCCCTTCTCAGGCCATCTATCCCACAGTCCCACAGAGACATAAATGCACATTCAAGAATGCTGTTGCTGAATGGGGCCTATGTTACATGACAGAGGGCATGGCAAGCGGGCCATAGACTGCTCTAGAAACAGATGGCAAGGCTGAGGCCCACAGCCGCTGCCTGCTTCTCACATAGGCTCCACAAAGTGTTTTATTCACATCAATGTTCTGCCTAGAAGGAAAGCCAGATACTGAAGTGTGTGTGTGTGTGTGTGTGTGTGTGTGTTGCTGGGGTGAGTACAGTCTGAAGATGTATTAAAGTCCTGGGGTTGGCGGTGGTGGGGGTGGTGCGCAGAGCAGGAAGGAGAGGGATACAGAGAGGTGGGTAGGGAAAGAAAGAGAGAAAGAGAGAGAGAGAGGAAAGCTTCATCACTGGCTTTAACAGTCTTGCCCAACCTGTTCTGCGGTATGTTCTGTTAACTCCTTTCTGGCAAATAGATGCAAACAGCAACCCCTTTCTTCCCTCTTCTTTTCCCCACAGATATAGGGGCAGTTACAGGCAGAGAAAAGTCCCAAAGAAAAAGACAGGGCTCATTACTGACTGTAATAAACCCATAATTTTGGTCATCTCGTGTGTCACCTCCACTATCAGCTACTGGGGCTGACATTTCACTGGAAACTACCAACCTCACAGGCTCTCTCCATCTCCCAACTCTCCTCCTGACCCTGCAAAATAGGTAAATCGAGGTTAGGTCCTCTAAAATAGACACATCGAGACTAGGCTGAGCTAGGTCCGGTTTTCACGCACTTGAATAAAGCACTAGGTAAGAAGGAGGCATCAAGTTCTTTTCTTCTTTTTTTGGTTGACATTAGGCATTTATAGGGTTAATGAGGGCAGCCTGAAGACCAGAAATTTACCTGCTTAGCAACAGAAGCATCAGCTAAGCTGTACTGGTTGTTTTGATACAGGAAAAGCAGTTTGTACCTGATGAAAATTCCTGGTGATGTTTCAGTTGCCATTTTAAGCAACACACATTATTAATCACAGGTAGAAACCAGCAAGAAACTATGGGAAAAGGAGAAAAGTCCAAGGAGACTTTGCTCAATTGAAAGGTGCAGATCAAAACCAACCACCAAAACATGGGACCACACATGTAAACCTGCTCTGAAAATGAGAACAGACCAGAGCTGAGAAAACTGCTCTTGGAAGCACTACCACACAAGCTCGTTTTCCCTCTAACTTGTTGTTTATGGCTGCTTAGTCTTCACATGGACCTTCCGGATTCTTCAGGTAGTGGAAAGAGTGGGTGTCTTTTTTAATCATAAAAAGACAGATCTTCCCCTCTACACAGTGAGATGAAAAAGAAAGCGTGACTCTCACACAAGATTACACTTTCCCCCCTTAACTATGTTCGTATGTCACAATTTCATCAAAAATGCAGATGTAACCCAGGGCCTTCATAACCTCTCTGAAGGACAACAAATAAACATACCTACTTCAAAATTCAACTATAGAAAGCTTCTTCATTTTCAACAAGTTAGTTACTGTTTCATTTTTGGAAGCTCCAGGGTACCAACGCACACAGAGTTGGTTGCTATAAGATGTTTACTGCTGCCTCAACAGAAATTTATCTCCTTGGCTGAAGCAAGGCCTAAAAGCAGTTAGAACTGACAATTTGAACCAACCGTTGAATATGTAAAGCACAGCAGAAAAAGATTAAAATATACGTTATTAACTAAAATACAAATAAACAGAATTTGTTAAAAAAAAAAAAAAAAGAATAATGTCAATGTATACAACCAGAGAACACAACACCTACATAATTATACACGGTCAAAGAATGTCTATGTGAGAAAAACAAAACAGAAGTGAAAATCCTAACATTAATGCTATCACCTTTGGATAAGACCCTGTTTCAAGAGCAGAAGAATAAGAAATTAAGCAGTTACTTATAAATACTCTTCAATACCACATTGTAAAGTTTGGTTTTCACAGTTTCCCTTAAATTCTTTTTTAAAAATTGAGTTTTACATTATAATATAGTTGACAAACTAAAATTGTATACGTATGGTGTACAGGTTAGGTTTTGATATATGTATATATTGCGAAATGGTTAAATCAAGCTAACATATCTATAACCTCATATACTTATTTTGTTATGAGAACATTTAAGATCTTAAGTTCCAAACTGAAGACATTATTTGTGTGTAAAGCTCAAAAAGAAAAAATATAATGACTTAGAATATAATAAAACTTTCTAACTTCAACCCAATTTAAAGGAAAATTTGCAAGTCACATGTTTGAGAATTTTTTAAAAAGTGTGCAAAATCAAGCCACAAAAACAATTCCCCCTTTAATGAAGTAAAATTCTTGTACTTAATTCAGTATCCCTGGACCAACAGTTTGAGCAAATTAAAACCTTATTTCTGAAACTTACATTTGAAAAAATGTAAGTTGGGTCAAAGAAATTCTAGTGTGGACAAAATGGTGGTATTTAGAGCAAAAATTTGGCCTATGCAAAAAAAGAAAAAAAAAAGAAAGAAAGAAAAAAAGGCTGCAGTGATGCACACTGGTCGCCGGCAGAGTGGGCTGCGGAGGCCAGTTGTATCTAACAGTTGTGCTCAAAACAACAAATGGTGCATTCATAAACTGCAAAAGCAGAGGCTGTTCAGAGGCTGTAAAGTCTGCACCCGAATGATGAGCGGCCGACTTTGCTGTTGTTCCACAGTAAGGGAGTGAAAAAAAAAAGGACTGAATTCAGTTAGAAGCACAGGCTGTCACTTCAGCTGTGGCAAAACGGTCTAGATAAAGAGGCCCCAAGCACCATTTACTCTCTTCTAACAGGAGCTGGGCCTAATGATAATTGAGTCAACACCTCTACATAAGATAATACTTACTGCATGAGCCAGTGTCAGGGGAAAGCCCAACTAGAAACCAGAACGTGCACCTCCCCACACCCTCCTTGGTTTAAGAAAATATTCAGCACCACAAAATCCATAGTCTCAGACCAAGGGAGTGAACCTGTGACACTGCCTCTCCATACCCTTAACAAAAGAAACATCTGGTACCAGCTACTCAGCATCCCTGAAAACTGTCAGAGCTCCAACTTCTTAAAAAATTAATGAGCCACATTTACACCTGTCGGTGCTGAAGGTCTATCAGGGCTAGCACAGGAACCACAATGCCTCACTTAATAGAAAACACTCAGGTTTGCAGCAGGCAAGCAAGCATCAGATGGGAGAATTTCCTTATGCATCATTTCCTAACCCTTTTAGCTGTATTTTCCCCAAAAATCCCAGTGGCTCAAATGTATTCATTTGTCTCAAGCAAGTTTCCAACACAAATATAAAAGTGACCTGTTTCTAACGCAGGTTTGAAAGCTTTATTAGGGCTTTGCATTTGCATCGCCTGGGAAGCTTCCAATGGCCATGCCCCAGTCAATGGTTCATGCTCCACCAGAACCTCCTGGAGTGGGGTCCCCGCATGTGCAGAAGAGAAAAGTTATCCCCCCATGAAGAATGAAGAATCATAGTGTGGTGAAGCAAAAGTGAGGTAAGTCTCAAAGTGGAGAGAGGTGGTGCCAGGTAAAGTCACTGCACTCGTTCTAGGGTCCTAGAGTGCCTGGTGCTGGGGTCCTCCCTGCCCGGCCTTGGGGCAGAAGTCAGTGCCCTGGCTTGGTAAGCTGGCCCACGTGGTTCTGCCCATCACATGGCTGCAGAGGAGCCAGCTCATGAAACGGGCCTGCTGGGGGTCAAGCCTGACCCCACGAACTGTCTTAGACTAAGACAGGGCACACTCAGCAAGGCACCTGGCAGCAGGCAACCTTTAGCCACCCGGAACAGCTTCATGGTTACCAAACAGTGACCTACTGCCCTCACTGGTGATGTACTTCCAGTACAGAACATCGAGAAACTGCGTCCTGGAGGGAGACCTGACACTGAGGGCAGGCGGGAGAGATAAGGGCGTCCAGCTTTGCGGGGGACAGGCACCCGGTGGTGCCAAGGGCAGCGCAGCTGGGAAAGGCACGGGAGCCGGCTCTCGGAGGACGGTATAAAAGTGGAAGCCACAGGAACTGATTGGGTTTTGTGTGGTCCTCCACCTCCATTCTCAGAAAATAGCCTTTTTTTTTTTTTTTTGACGGAGTTTCACTCTTGTAGCCCAGGCTGGAGTGCAGTGGCGCGATCTTGGCTCACTGCAACCTCCACCTCCCGGGTTCGAGCGATTCTCCTGCCTCAGCCTCCTGAGGAGCTGGGATCACAGGCACGCGCCCCTATGCCCAGGTAATTTTTGTATTTTTTTTTAGTAGAGATGGGATTTCACCATGTTGGCCAGGCTGGTCTCGAACTCCTGACCTCAGATAATCCGCCAGCCTCGGTCTCCCAAAGTGCTGGAATTACAGGCGTGAGCCTACGGGCGAGGGCCACAGTGCCCGGCCCAGAAAAACGGCTCCTTTTAGAAAGGAGAGGCAATTATCCAGCCCTCTGCGGAAAGAGCCAGAAAGGCCCTGCCTCCTGGCCCGGCCACGCGGCTGCCCGTTCTCCTGGGCTCTGTCCTACACACGCGGTGGCTGCCCGTTCTCCTGGGCTCTGTCCTACACACGCCCCGCTCCTTCCTGGTCCACTCTGCCGCAGGCAGTGTCTGCACCCCTCCTCCTCGTCAAAAAAGGCTTTAAGGAGCATTTTCTAGATAACGCGGTTCTTCTTTTAAACAAAAGTTTTTGGAGCTACCCATCATGAAATACCCTGCTCCACGTTTTTATTCTGAAATAGCCATCAGGGAAGCCAAATGTTTCAATGGGGACTTATTTGGGGAAATAATTACATAATGCGAGTAGGCATGCTCATGTCTATGCAAATCTTGTGAAAATTTAAAAGTGGTCACAGGCTAAATGCCCTCTGGCCAAAAAAGGAGGGTGGGGGGGGCACGGATTCGCTCCAAGCACACTCATCTTCTCATCTTTCCCTGACAGGAATTTATTATTATTTTTAAGGAGCCGAGTTGCTAAAGGCATCTGAAGAGCTCTGGTTGTTCATTAGGTTGTGTTCCCAGCGGCTGTGCCCTTCGCGGCTGAGTAAAGAGCGGTAAGGTCCGCTGGAAGACGCGGCTCTCCTCACAGGGGAACGCCAGCGCGAACGAACACCGAGCCCCGCCCCGCCCGGTCCCCGCCAGCCAATCGGCGCCCGCCGCCCTGACTGATGGCCTCGCTACCCGCTCACCGGACAACCACCGCGGGAGCCCTGGGGGCGGCCCGAGAGTGCCCCCGCGGCAGTGGAGCCCTGACGCAGGGCAGCCCGGGCAGTCGGCTGCCCACTCCCCGCCTGCCGCACTCGCCTGCCGCACTCGGACGAGGAGGGCACAGAGAGACCCTCGAGGCCCCGGGAGGGCAGCCGGGCGTCTTCGGCTGTGCGAACACAACTCTACTCAGAACGTGTTCCCGAGGCACAATGGCTGCCCGCCTCTGAGGGAAGGCACCCGCTGTCTTCCCCTCGCCCCTCCCCAGAAACAGAACAGGGTGAAAAGACCGTCCGGGGCGGGGCACGGGTCACCCACGCTGGCGCTCGAGGGCCGGCGCGCGCCAGCCACCACACGAAGCCTGGCGCGTGCAAGCCCACCTGCGAGCAGGACCACGTCCACTTTCAAGCTTAGGGACACCACCCTAAGGAACAACTCTTGTTCCAGCTCCGCAACGTTCCACTTCAGCCTCAGTCAGGGGGCAGATCCCGAATCCGCTGTCCAGCTAAGGAGTAAAAGGCGAGGCCCAGCGGCCTCAATACCTATTGGATCGGAGGAGCAGGAGACTAATTTTTGTCAGTAATTTCTTACATGTTCGTGTCCTTTTCTCTAAAAATAAGCACAAATCACATTCCTGTTTTCGAAAATGATAGGCAAAAGATGGGGAACATTACATGATATCCAAAACATGTTTCTTCTGTATATGTGTTTCAGATTTCATCTTTTTTTTTTTTTTTTTGAGGCGGAGTCTCGCTCTGTCGCCCGGACTGGAGTGCAGTGGCCGGATCTCAGCTCACTGCAAGCTCTGCCTCCCGGGTTTACGCCATTCTCCTGCCTCAGCCTCCGGAGTAGCTGGGACTACAGGCGCCCGCCACCTCGCCCGGCTAGTTTTTGTATTTTTAGTAGAGACGGGGTTTCACCGTGTTAGCCAGGATGGTCTCGATCTCCTGACCTCGTGATCCGCCCGTCTCGGCCTCCCAAAGTGCTGGGATTACAGGCTTGAGCCACCGCGCCCGGCCCCCAGATTTCATCTTAGCCCTTGGTTTACGAGTTACTGTGCTTACTCCAGAAACGAAATCGATTATCAGAAAGCAATCCTGAAAAATATTTGAGAAAGGGAAAAAAGGGTATCCCTGTAAAATTCAAAGGAGTCTTCAGAATCACCATGATAAGTGTTACATTACGTCTTTGATGGGGCCTCGAGAATCTTTCATCCTAGAAGGCAGCCCTGAATAAAACATTTTTTAATTGAAAGAAAAAAACCCACGTTTGAAAGTCACTTGCCTTGCCACTCACAGCATCAGAACAAATGTTTTAGCTTCAGTACATACAAAAGCTGGCAAAGAAGCCACGTGGCAGGCCCATGTAAAGAGACTTAAACTGTGAAGCCTGATGTTCTTTCCCCTAAATTCTCAATAATTAAAAAAAATTCAACATCCATGTGACCTTGGACTCTCTCATTTTCATCTGTCTCTTGCAGTACACTCTCTTTGCTAACCATTCAGCACACTGCAAGCTCTGATAAAAGTAGTTAATGTTTACTGAAACCTGCGCATGAACTGTACTAAACCTGATAGGAATGAAAAAGGCAAAGTTCTGTTAACAGCATCTATGTACAATAAAAAGGCTGGGTGGGGGAATGGACCAAGAAGGAATTTTTTTCTAGTCTGAATCTAAAAGTTCTGATAAAATATAAATTTCCAAAGTCTAATGAATTGAGTCAATATATATTACCAATTAGAAGATACTTTTAATCTATTTTATCTTTTTGGAAAATTCTGAACACAAATATGCCTAAATGGTTTTACAGATTTTGTTTTTACAGAACTTAAATCTGTTTATATTTCATGTTCTCTCATACTTTTTTTGAAGGCCCAACGACCTGATCAATAACAAATTCAGTTATATTGTCAAATATTTATTCGTCTGAATAGCTACTACACATAGGTATAGCTGAAGAACTATTTCATGCAAAAATATATTTAACATTTCAACAGTTATCATCTAAAATATTTTTTCACCCCTCAACTCCAAATGTAAACAGTTAACTTCAGTCAAATCAGATCTTTAATTTTAACATTTCTTACCATTACATTCACTCAAAGTATATTGAGTTAAATATCAGAACCTACTGATATTTTTAACTTACTGTCTTTTCCTCCCATTTCTACACTATCCCCTTTTCTCCAATTACCTCAGTTAAAATAAAATTTCAACTTACAAACATATACATACACACACTGTACCCAGAACAGGATGCTCTCAGGTGTTTAAAGCCAACTTTCTCTCTCCCCCATCCCCCCTCCCACCTTTGCTTAAAGGGCAGCAATAGAACCAGTCACCTTGGAAACAAACATCACTCAGTGTTTGCAGAACAAACAATGGTACCTTTTCAGCCAGTACCAGGCAGGCAGGGCAAGGGGCAGCCAAGCAATTCTGGGCCTTACAGGAGTGTTAACATATTGTATTCATTCAGTGCACGAAAAAGTAGTTCAGTACTAAAAGTGAAATGCTCTCAAATGTGTGAACCTTTGGCTAGAAACATACACAAAAGTGAGTAAAGGTTTAAAGTCAAATAAGGCTACCCACTAATTAGAAAAAAAATCTTTTCATTGTTTTTGTAATTGTTTTACATAACTCATAAGGTATACTCTTGTTAGAGGACTACCTTCTCCAGCAACTAGGAACAAGTTGCTTTTAAAAACAAAACAAAAAAAGTGTCATCTAATTGCTCCCATAAAACAATCATATTCATGTCACTTTTGTCCCAATATGCTAGCATATAGTGATTTTTAAATGTGTATACTGCTGGGTGCGCCTTAACCCATTTGTGAATTTCTGGTATTAATAAAGAAATATGAGTGTGAGCTAGAAACTGTCAATTTTTAGAGCACTTTTTAAAACAGGGCCAAACAGATACATAAATCTATAAGAGCCTTGGATAACAGCCACCACTTTGACCTTGGATAACAACAACTACTAAACTTTCATTTTCTGAAGACTTATAAAACGTAATCATCTGGGGTAGCTCAAGTTTTAGGGGAGATTCTTTTGTAACTGTTTTTAAAAAGCTCAACTGGATAGTTAATTTAAAAAATATTCAAGTGTCCTTCAGATCCTTCAGAATGAACTTTAAAATGTTCAACGTAAGTAACAGTTTCCTCCCTATTCTGGGTGTGTGCCGAAGTTTTCCTTCCCACCAATTAAGAGAGAAGGCTGGGCCTAACTGAATTATTTGGACAGGAGTTTGATGTCAGTTCAATACCACAGTAACTGGCATTTTCTATCACCTCCAGACTAAAGGACAAATGCCTAATTAACATGGACCAACATGCAGCTTAAACTGGAAAAGTGCCTGTCCTTTTTCTTTCTTTTCTTTTTTTCTGAAAGATTTAGGTCTTTAACATCCTTGAGTTAAAGTGCACAAAGGGTGTCTAATGCCATCTGACTGAGGTGTAAAAGTCTAATTAACTAATGCTTTTTGCAGCGATAGTAAATCAGTTAACATTATTAATCTTCCTGACTGGGCATAAGTGAGTGAGGAGGGCTACTGAAAAGGAGCTAAACAGTTAGACTGGGTACCCGTGAAAAAGAAAAGGAACTCTGAAAGTGATGACTGATGATACTGAAAATAACTGAGAAATACTTAAAATCCAACCGCTCGCCGGGCCTAGCACCAGGCAAGAGACTCTGAAAGCTGAGGCTGCAACTCCAGGGCAGGGAGAGGAAGAGGAGGAGCTAGGCGGCGGTGAAATGACTCTCATCTCCCATCCTTCCCTCCCAGCATCACCGAGAGAGAGAGAGAGAGAGAGAGACACGACTCTCACGTGCTGGAGGCTTCCCTGCCTTAAATTAATGCGGTACCTTTCCAACTAATGTTTCTGGTAGACCAAACAAAAGTTTGGAGTAGTTCGAGCAAATGACTCCAACAGTGGAGCCAGTTAGGCTAGTTTCAATTCATCAACAACTATCTTAGCATTTGGCTTCTTAGTTTTATCTGCCTATGTGTTTGGCATCCAAAAATGCACATGCGTATCATACTCATGTTAGCAAACCATACTTTATCAAAGGCACTTCCTGCATGCAGACATCTGAAGAGAAAAGGCCAACAGCCAAACAATTTCTGCACCAGAGCTTGGTCTGTCTGTCCTGAGACAATTGCAGTAACTGCAGTCATGCCCTCCACCCTCTTTTCTGGATTCCAACCCTCTATTCTCTGTACCCCAGTCCACAAGGTAGCTCCTTCCCTGGGGGCCCAGGGGGAAGGGGGAGGCATCAGGTCTAGCAGGTACTCCCTTGGTCCCTTGCCTGCTCCTGCCTCCTCCACCCAGGCCTTCCCAGGAAAGCCAGGGGACAGGACTGCCCAACTCCTGACAGCAGCTGGATGTGACGAGTTAGCTCTGGACTTTGTGGAGGGAACTCCCAGTGCTGAGCCACTCCCGTCGCCAGATCCTGGGTGATGACCCTAAACCCAGAAAGCTTCCTCCATCTTCTCGAAGAACATCTCAAAGGAGCAGAGTTGGAAAGGGAAGTGAAAGAGGGAGGCCAGGTGCCACAGTGGCTTCATCTTTTCCCCTCCTCAATATTTCTATCAAGTTTCTGTTTCACTGCCACCTCACATAAGGGGGATATGAACGTACGCATACCTTTTTAATGAAATTCTGAGGCAAACACAACACGTTTGGTTAACGATGGGCTTTCACAAGCCATCTGATAATAAAGAACTCTTGAAAACATCAGGCTTCAGAATCCAGTTCATCCTGAATAAAAATATTTATACTTTATTATTTTAAATGTCTTTAGAAACTATTATTTGTTACTTTGCACACCATTATACCTAAAAATCACCTCTTCTACTGTTCAAAAATGTAGGTTCAAGAGAAAACTTTTCATTTGTACAAATGAAAGGAGGTTTATTATATAAAATATAAATAAAAATATAGGTTTATTATATATTCATGACCTCCTCCTCAAATAATGTCTCAGGCTGAGCGTAGTGGCTCATGCCTGTAATCCCAACACTTTGGGAAGCTGAGGCTAGAGGACTGCTGGAGCTCAGGAATTGGAGACCGGCCTGGGCAACATAGCAAGACCTTATCTCTATTTAAAAATAAATAAATAAATAACATCTCTTACAAAGAGCTTAGTTGTTTACTATTATCTCCATATTCCCTAGCCATGGGGATCTCAAGCTACTAAAGTGGGGAGAAATCCTAGCCAATGAAACCGTTCTCCAAAACAAACTAAAATCCTTAAGATATAATTTATAACTCATTCCTACTTTTTAAAATACTGGCATTACTGACATGTATAATACACAAAGGCAAGAGAGAAGCTGCAGATGAAGTCCCTTTTCAAATCAAACTTCTACTCAAATCAAAATTGTAAGATTATTTTGGAATTCTTAAAATAAAATTTGGTGTGATTTTCCCCCCCGGAAACTTGTGTGAGGTCAGTTCCATCAGAAGTCATCATCACCCCTGATCACTCCTCAGACATGGAATCTCATTCAGCTGAGACCAACAGTTGGAGGAGGTACTGGTCCCATTGTACAGATGGTCATAGCCCTTTAACTGAGGTCAGCTGACTCGCTTAGTCATAAGACACCTCTCTCACCAGGTCCACCACATGATGGTAAATTCTCCCTGCCTGTGTAGTAAAACTCCAGTTTTAGTATTAGCAGAAAATCCAAACAATGTGATCTTCCCAAACCCCATTCTTTCCTGGGCTCAGTTGATCCATACTTACTGTCTACCTGTTTTGCTAAGAAACTGCTGAAGTTTCCCTAGCGCAACTTGAAAGGGCTATAAAAGCTTGAAATAAAGATCATGTTAAATGTTTTTGAAAATATACAGATGGCACATAAAACTTAAAACTGAATGCCTGCTCCCAACCCCAACTCCCAGACAAAGGTAGAATGCTGGGATGCTTTTCCTGTAGGTAATGCAAGCACATCAGAAACGAGGCAGCTGCCTCCCCTGCCTGCATCTTGGAGAGTTAAGTGGTGCAAGAATGCTGTTGTCATCATAAGAATAGCAATAAAAGAGGCATCACTGTGGAGTAACCACAACTAAGCCACTAGACCCCATTTGAAAAAAAGGAAAATGGAGCCACAAGAGAATGAAGTCAGGTTTTTGAGAAAAGTCTCAATCTACCAGCTGGTCTTTTGGCGGCTGCCCTGCCTAAAAGCAGCTTTCAGAATGCTTAGAATTTCCCTGGATTCACGGTCCTAATCCTCTGTATGGTACTTTCCAATAGCTTCCATCCTTACAAAGGTTTTTGTTTACGTTTACTGATTAAAAAGAAAGAAAATGCTGCCCATGGGTATCATCGTGTCACCTCCTAAGAAGGCACAAGGAAGATATTCTACCCATTTTAGAGATGGAAAAACCAAAGTGTGAAGTATATCTTTTTCTATTTTAATCATAATCAAGGTTGGGCTTGCCTTCAGGACCTTACGTTAGTCTCCTAGCTAACAAACCCAGTCCTCTCTCTAATAGATCACAGTAGATTAATTAAAAGGGCCAAGGGAGAGTCATTTTCTTCATATTCCTTCTTATTATCTACAGTGAGTAAGAACATTCACTCATTCATTCAAAGTGTGTCCGAATGTTTCTTACAACCTGGCTGATCGCATTCTCTTCCCCAATTGAATTCTTTGAAACGATGAGGAAAATGAGGTGATATCAAGGGCTGCTCTGGAAACCGTTCAGTGTATGAACAGGTGGAAGAAAATATATCTTCCTCACTTGTCATACAGTGGCGTTTAGCTCTAGAGTTACAGAACTCCACTTGAAGTTCAGAACTGGTCTAATCATTATTTTCCTGACATTAGACTTTAGGGTTACATATGCAGGATCTGTCTTCCTCTAGGGCAGGAGCCCTCCAGGGAGCTATTTCAAGGGATCCACTTATTCATTTGCTCATCAAGCATCTAGAAATCATTAAATTTACACATATATGTACTGTTATTTTGCAAGCGTATGAAGATGCTGCTATATTTAATAAAGGTAAGTGCCACTAAAATGTTGATAGAGTTTTTCTATCGTTAGAGCTTCTCAACAGAATCGAAAAAAATAATTAAAATCATACTTGGTCCAGAAATTTTTTACATTAAAAGAGTACCTTACGTTTAAAAAGATCGGGAATAATTGCTCTAGAATGTCCAAATAACAAGACATTGATTAAAGAAAAACATCCAATAAAAATACAACCACAGATAAAGGACATATCACATCATTCCTAACGTTTACAATACAGTGCCCTGTGGAAGAGGACAAACACCTTCCTCTCAAGAGAGGCCAACCCTCTAGTGGAAGGACTTTTTGAACTGCTCAATGTGTTTTTCGTCAGTAACCCTCACGTGTTTGGGGTAATAAGATGACAGATCACATGCTATCCAAAAATAAACAAACACATTTTGTCAGTTCAGTATTTTCCTCTTTAAAATAAATTTCTGATGAACTACGTATTCACAATTTACCATAAAAAGTTTAATACTATGTTGGTTTCATGTAACCTAGAAGAATACCTTTCCTTACTCACACAGTGAGTGCCCAGGGAATGCAAAATAATTAAAACATTAGCTTATGACTCTGCCCCCTAAAATTATGTCACATCAAAATGTGACTTTCATGTTCAAGAATATTTGAATGCACCAAAAAAGACCTGTCATATCATACTAAAATTTTAAAACATATGGTATAAAGACATGTACAAAAATGGGTTTTTTTTATTGTCCACAATAAATCCCATTTTTGTACTATGGGTATATATCCATAGAAAACCATCTAGAAGGAGATAGTAAAGTATTGACAACGGCTATCTCTGACTTGTAGGCATAAACAATTTTACTTTCCTTTTTCCTTTTTGCATCATTAGGTGTTTTTTCCTTTTAGTTCATTTATAATTCTTCTATTATGGGCAAATGTGCAGTGAAATAATTAAAATTCTGATGAGAAAAATAATTTTTAAACCTTAGGACTATTTACTTTATAATCTTAATTTAGGATAACTTGGTTTTTCTTCATATTCCTTCTTATTATCTACAATGAATAAGAACATTCATTCATTCACTCATTCCTTTACTTATTTAGAGATGGAGTCTCACCATGTTGCCCAGGCTGATTTCAAACTCCTAGGTTCAAGTGATCCTCCTGCCTCAACCTCCCAAGTGGCTGGGACTTCTGGGGTGTGCCACCATGCCTGGCTAAGAACATTTTTATGATGGATAAAAAACAATGTTTACACAGTCCTGATTTTGATTTCTTGGCTCTTGGTGGATTATTGATATAATCTGCTAACAACATCATAGTAGGAATAATTGTGGCTCCACCACTAAAGTGTTCATACAAGCCCATTCAGGAACCTGGATTTGGCAGGGTGAGCTGATGTCTAAGAGAATGTGACATGCAAGACCAGAGTTCCACATCCAGCCTGCCCCCTGCATCTCTCCAGGCCTCACTTTCCTTACCTGTAAGTTAAGGGGGTACAAGGAAAAGAAACGAACCATGCTTCCCTGAGGCCCCTTCCACTGCCATGCTCTACAATTGTAAACAGGGAAAATGCAAATATCATTTAATCAAATCTTGCCAGTCATAACCACTTGTCCACTTGCCCAGGATAGATGTGAACTCATTTCACCAATTTGACTACTTGTATTGCTTGATGGATAGTATAGCAAAGATAGAAACACAGGATTAACTAAACATGTTTAGTTAACCCCATGTCTGCTAAAAATACAAAAGGTAGCTGGGTGTGGTGGCAGGTGCCTATAATCCCAGCTACTCGGGAGGCTGAGGCAGGAGAATTGCTTGAACCCAGGAGGCAGAGGTTGCCAGAGCAAGACTCCATCTCGAAAAAAAAAAAAACTATTAACAAAAGTGAATGGGGAGGGTAGGCATGGCAGCTTTCATAGTGAACCCCGTGGCTAAAGCTATAGAGAAAGAGCTGGGGAAAGCAAGTCTAGGGAAGAATGCCATGCTCCCAGGACCAGGCACCAGGCAGAGACTCCCAGCAGAGAGTTTACCCACACAGTGGGATCAGATGCAGGTGGTTGTGAAATGACAAATGCAACCAAATCTGAGTCACCCGGGGTGACGTCCAGAGCGTGTGGATTACGGCAGCCCTGGCTTCAGTTGCCTCTCTTTCAGACGCTTCCAGCTTTACCAGAAGCCTGAAAGAGTAAAGGAGAGGAATGGAAAGGGATTTACTACTACTTTGCAGGTTTTCAGAGGAAGGAGTGTCGGCTATGGAGGATAAAAATGATTTGGAGGAATTATCAGTAAAAGTCATTTATCCAGACTTGCTCTTGCCCCCAATGAGGGCAGGTGAAGGCATTCCTTGTCTCCTTTTGAGCTGAGGCAGAGAACAGCAACAGGCAAAGACTCAGCATGACTCCAAAATTGGGTGGGGGAGGGGCGAGTCAGTAGCGTGGGCTCAAGTGCCACACTACAACACCGGGGACCACAAGCAGGTCCACTAGCTCATGGTGCTGTGGGCCAGGTGTCCTGACTGACCCGTGGCTCCACTCAACAGACTGTTGGAAAGCTCTTGGTCCTACCTTCAGTAAACCAGAGGTCTCGGTGTATATATACCCCTCTACGAACATTATAAACACGATAGATCCGTTCAGTAAAGAAGCACCCAAAGGGGGCCTACCAGACCTAAGGTACATGAACCAAAACCTTCTATGCCAGGGCTAAAGCGGAACCCAGGTTCCCTGCTGCCCAGCCGCACCTTTCTGACAACAGGATGTTACCCCTCTTGAAGGTGGCTCACCTGGAACTGGTAACCACGAAGTCAAATATTAAGCCAGAGTTATGTGATTCAGCTTTTCAACAAGTCCATGGCTGTAAAGAAATAAAGCTCCTCTATGTGTGTACATCACTGCAGTGGCTTTAGGCAATTCAGATATCCTGGGTGCTGCGTCTCGGTTCATCCTGTACCAGCTGCCATGGGATGCACTCTCTGCCTCAGGCCAAAAGCAAACAGTAAAGTAAGCCACAGCAGCCACCCAAAGCACAGACACACAAACCACATGCCCACTGCTGAGGGTGTCTCCAAGGCCTACGCAGGCCAGCCTGTCACGTCGCTACTCAAAAACTTTGGACTCCCTACCACTTAAAGAAGAAAAGGTCGAATCCTGCCCCACTGTTCCACCTTACCCCACTATCCCTCCAACCCATCTTCTCAGACACCTTCCTTAACACCAAATTACACTGTAAACTCAAAACCAAGCTGCTTTCCCGCTGGGCTCTCAGCCCCTACTTGTGCTTTTCCTAGAAGTGCAGACCCACTCTTAAGAGCTTCTGTGAGCCTGGCCTTCCCATGGGAACTTGGCTCAGGGTCCACATGGCATAAGAATTCCTTTCATAATGTCAACTCCCCAAAGGCAAGAACCACCAAACTCCGCCATGCCTAAACCTAGCATCCTAAACACAGCAATTGCTCAATTAAGGATATTTCAGATGAAGCTGGAAGTATTCAAATAACATGTTATGCTCAAATCTAAGCAAACTGAGAAGAATCAAGACAAACACATTTTTTTTTTTCTTGAGATGGAGTCTCTCACTCTGTTGCCCAGGCTGAAGTGCAGTGGCACAATCTCAGTTCACTGCAACCTCTGCCTCCCGGGTTCAAGCAATTCTTCCTGTCTCAGCTCCCCGAGTTGCTGGAATTACAGGTGCCCACCACCACAGCTGGCTAATTTTTCTATTTTTAGTAGAGATGAGGTTTCACCATATTGGCCAACCTGGTCTCGAACTCCTGAACTCAGGTGATCTGCCTGCCTTGGCCTCCCGAGTGCTGGGATTACAGGTGTGAGCCACCGTGCCCGGCCCCAAGACAAACAAACTGAGTCAAGTGGTAGAAACTCTCCAGGTACCACCGTATATTGAGATTATCTAAAACAACTCTTAAAGCCTGCCATAAAGCTTCCTGGTCATGTGTCACTGGCTGCACGATCTCAGAAACAGGAGCATCTCTAAGCCTCAGTTTCCTGTCTTTAAAAAAGGGAAAATAATAGCTACACCTCATGAGATTGTTGAGATGATTATGCACAGAGACATACATGGTGCTCTGCTTCCCCTAAGTAGTGTGCCCTGGTGGAACCCACTCAAGGCAGCATTTTCAGATGTTGTCCCCGACCCAGCTGCCCTCCAGGTGCCCCCAAAGCTCCACTTCAGCTTACCAGAATCCTACTTCCTCCTGCACAATCCTAGCTCAAATGTGAGAACACATTAAAAAACAAAACTAAACAAAAAATGTTTGCCAACAATTTGGAAAATCATAAAATGAAACGATCCGTTTTCAGTGATGAAAATGATTGAGGTACGTGTTCTGTCCAACCCACCAAATTTACAGGAGGTCTACCCACATTTTGCACAACCCTCCCATCCAAGTCCCTTAGTCCATGAGTACAAGCTTTGAAATGTATAAAGTCAGGCTATAAAAAATTCGTATTTCTGGGGGCCGGGCGTGGTGGCTCAAGCCTGTAATCCCAGCACTTTGGGAGGCCGAGACGGGCGGATCACGAGGTCAGGAGATCGAGACCATCCTGGCTAACACGGTGAAACCCCGTCTCTACTAAAAACTACAAAAAA
>NC_045438.1:161234547-161289471 GCF_002776525.5 Piliocolobus tephrosceles
CGAACACATGATGCTGCTTTGTTGGCTGTTTCAGCTGCAGTGAAGGGGGTGGATCCAAGCAGAGGACCAGGAACATCTGAGGGGCAGAGCCGTGACCCAGATGAGGGCACATGCTCTGCAGGTGAGCAGCGAGCTGGCAACTGCTGTAAGGCAGCTCCACCTTTTGAACAGATTCTATTTCCACCAGATGCTGCCAGCCCCTAAAGCCGTCACCCACAGAGTCATCAAGACAGCAAATTAGCTGACCCTCTGCTCACACCCTGTCCCACCCTGCAGTCACTCCCAACTGACACACCAAACTCATGGTTACTAGGAAATACATTGTCCCAGTTCAGCTCCCAGTATCCATCCTCAATATTTTTGAGAAATGAGTCCCTCTCCTCTAAAGAATTCCAAACTCTAATGACCTTCAATAAGTACCAATTAGTACAACACAATTAGGGAAGTCTAAACACTGTTGAATTCTATTTGCTGAAAATAAATGTTGCCACCTTTCCACTATCATTTAACAAGGCTTCAGAAGGCAGCCCACATATCCTGGGCTGAAAAATCTCTTGTAAAAAAAAAAAAAAGGAAGAAGTTATTCTGTTAAAGAGAGTACCAAATTCCAAGTTCACACTGCAGTTTGCTAAACACCTTGCCTTCTCTCCGACTTAAATTTTCTAAAGGGTTAGCAGTTCTCTGAACCACAGAGCTGCTCACATCACAGTCCTGCTCCAAAACATTTGATGGCTCACAACAGACTCCACCACGGAGCCCCCGTCCATTTTTCCAGGGCCAACACCTCTCATCATTCCAACTCAACACAACACGCCTAAGCCCTATCCTCCAGTCACATTCCACGTTTTGCCCTACCCTGTCCTCAACTAAGCCTCGCATTTTCATACTCCAGGGCCTGTACTTAAACTGCTTTTTTTTGCCTAGAAGGACGTTTTCCTTCCCCACATCCTCCTCCTCCACGTGACAAGCCCTGCACATTTGAGAGCATCACTTCCTCTTCTTTTCCCAACCACTTCCCACTTGCAGGCCCCTCCACTAGTCCTTGCTGGTTATGAGGCACTGACGAGTTTTAGGGCAGGGACCATGTTTTACCCATCCTTGTGTTTCCAGAGTCTGGTACCCCAGGCAGGTGTCAAGAAACAGTTCTTGATGCAGGCTCGCTGACGGTGATACTCCACAGATGGGAAAAAAGGAGCCCAGAATGCTGGCCTCCTAATCCAGGTTGCTTTTCACTATTATTTTGCTGAAACTACCCAGCTGCCGTGAAAAAAATAACGATAATAATAGTAGTAAATAGAGAAGATAGGTCAGTTATAACTGAGTTGGTAGCACACAAGACGTAATTTTCTGTTACTAGTTTCCAAACAGTCCTTCTGCCGGCATGGTGGCTCACACCTGTAATCCCAGCACTTTGGGAGGCAGAGGCAGGTGGATCACCTGATGTCACGAGTTCAAGATCAGCCTGACCAATATGATGAAACCCACCTCTACTAAAAATATAAAATTAGCCAGGCGTGATGGAGTGTGCCTGTAATCACAGCTACTAGGGAGGCTAAGACAGGAGAATCCCTTGAACCTGGGAGGTAGAGGTTGCAGTGCACTCCAGCCTGGGCAACAAGAGTGGGGCCGGGGGGGAATAAGGCCAGGCGCAGTGGCTCACACCTGTAATCCCAGCACTTTGGGAGGCCAAGGCGGGCAGATCACAAGGTCAGGAGTTCAAGGCCAGCCTGACCAACATGGTGAAACCCTGTCTCTACTAAAAATACAAAAATTAGCTGGGTGTGGTGGTATGCACCTGTAATCCCAGCTACTCAGGAGGCTGAAGCAGAAGAATCGTTTGAACCCGCGAGGCAGAGGTTGCAGTGAGCCAAGATTGTGCCACTGCACACCAGCTTGGGCGACAGAGCAAGACTATCTCAAAACAAACAAACAAACAAAAAGAAACAGTCCTTCTCCGCAGACAGGAAGAAGCAGGAAACAGACCTTGAAGTACTTATCGTAATTCAAGATCTGCCAGTTCCATAACTTGCTCTGATGCCCTCACAAAGGAGCAAGGCACACTGGGGATCCCCATCCCAAACACACTCTAAGAGACAGAACAGGCTCCTCTCATTGCCCTCCAGTCCACACAGTTCTTCCTGCCTGAAAAGCAAAACAAAGAAACAACAGCTCCCAGAGGCGATCACACTTGAGCAGTGCCCCATGTCACTGGGCCTCTTAGAATCACCCCAATACCAGTTTTGAGGCAAAACCTTGAGTTTCCATATTACGTAAAATAATAAACTATTATAAACAACAATGAACCTGTTCTCAAGGCACTGGCCCTACCCAACGCAAAACTAACTTCCCAAATGCTCACAGAGCTTAGAGTCTCTTCAAAAGAGGGCAACCTATGAGTCTGAAACAGGGCTGAGTACTTTCAGGGAGGTTAAAAGTGGTGCCCACATGAAAGGTTTCAAGAGACAGGAGAGCCCCCCACCACCACCACCATGAACCACATGGAGGACTAGCAGAAGCCTGGAGTTGAAGCCCCCACCCTTCCACTTCTGGGACATCTCCCACCATGCAAAAGATCATCTCTGTTTTACACTCTAACCTTTCCAAGGGGAACAGGGTGACAATTCCATACTGGGCAGGATTTGTCCAGTGTTTCACCCTACCTCTCCACCAGCTCTTTCCCTGACAGTCTTCTGCTTCAGTGTCTTGTTGACCTCCCTTCTATAAGGGTTCCCAAATCCCAGTCAGCTGGTTTGTGTACTAATACCACCTTTGCAAACCCTCACTTCCACAAAACACTGAATCTCCCTCCTGACCGTCACAGAAGTGAAGATCTAGCTTATGTTGTCAAATACCGGCTAGAATAAGCTGTTCCACTGGTAAGCTGTAATCTGCTGTTTCCACAAGCCAGGACAGTTTTCCCCCTGATGTGCCTCACAAGGAAGGCTCTGCACACAGCAGGTTTTCAGTGAGTTCTTGTTTGGTGAATGGATCATGTCCCTGTGACAGGTAGTCTGCCGGGGTCAGCAGCACAGCTCAGAGTCACACTTCACAGCTTGAGCCCTACTAGCTAGCTGCTTCTCTGGGTCTCAATTTCTTCATCTGAATCTACATCATGGGGTCAATAACAATTGCATCTACATCATGGGGTCAAAGAATTATTGTGATGAATGAATGAGATGATGCATGAAAAGAATTTAGGCCGCTGGTAACTAGTACAGGCTCAATAAATGTTAGATCTTATGACTACTGCTCCTACTGCCATCATGCTGGGAGTATTTCTACATGAAAAGCCTAACAACCAACAAAGGGTGAAAACTAAATTATAACTTTAGATTGTTGACATGTCAGAATGGAGTCCTATGGAGTAATCCAGCATGGGCAGAAGAGAAACTGAAATGCCTAACTTCTGGTTTATCTGATTTAAAGCAAATACAGGCAGGCCTGGCCCTGGGATGTTTTTCACCAAAGGTGGTCTGTTACTTGAATGCTGGGGGTTGAACTTATTTAAAAGTACTCTAGACAGATTAATTTGTAATATAACCACTTGCAGTTTCTGGTGTTTAGGACTGGATTTCTGTGTACTCTGTTTCCTGAAGAGACACAAGAGGCAATGCTAGCTACCATGAGAGTTCTAGAGACAAGCTGGCCAAATGAGCCTTTCCAAAATTCCATTTCCTGCAAAGGTAACAATGAAATAAATCATGATCTCTAAATATAATAATTTGGCCAGTGCTAACCACACCACCTCCCCAATACACATATACTCCCCGCCTTTTCTTGAGCACACCACAGAAGGAACACATGACCACACAGCATCTACTCTCCAGGGCAGAATGGAGGGGCAAAGGCACAAAGCAAGCCTCAGAACACACAGGCCACCATGTTTGCTACATCTACATCAAGAGCTGCTTAAACAAAAAGCAAAATCAACGACAAAACTCTCAGACGGATGACCACCCGGGTCCCAGAGCTTACTGCGGCAACAGGACCAAACACGCATACATTCTCTTTCAAAAGCAGAGTGTCCACTTTCGTAAGGAAAAAGTAATTTTTACATCATGTATCCCAATACCACATTCTTAGCAAGATGACAGACCTTTGGGTACACAAAGGACATATCACAGATACCCTTAAGACATATCACATGAGGCCGGGCGAGGTGGCTCACACCTGTAATCCCAGTACTTTGGGAGGCCAAGGCGGGCGGATCACAAGGTCAGGAGATCGAGACCATCCTGGCTAACACAGTGAAATTCCATCTCTACTAAAAATACAAAAAATTATCCAGGCGTGGTGGCAGGCGCCTGTAGTCCCAGCTACTCGGGAGGCTGAGGCAGAAGAATGGCGTGAACCCGAGAGGTGGAGCTTGCAGTGAGTCAAGATCGTACCACTGCACTCCAGCCTGGGCAACAGAGCGAGACTCCATCTCAAAAAAAAAAAAAAAAAAAAAAAGACCTATCACATGCCCTGGCCTAACTGATGCCACTCTGAACTTCTCTGAGAAAACCTCACTAAAATTCCAAAACACGTATTTATTTATTAACTTATCTCAGTAATCTCCTCTGGTCCTCAGGAGCTTTACATAAAGTACGTTCAACCCTCCGCCGGGAGTGGTGGCTCTAATCCTAGCACTTTGGGAGGCTGAGGCGGGCAGATTGCCTGAGCTCGGGAGTTCGAGACCAGCCTGGGCAACACAGTGAAACCCTGTCTCTACTAAAATACAAAAAATTAGCTGGACGTGGCGGCATGTGCCTGTACAGAGTCCAGGCTCCCCGGGAGGCTGAGGCAGGAGAATCGCTTGAACCCAGGAGGTGGAAGCTGCTGTGAGACGAGATTGCGCCACTGCACTCCAGCCTGGGCAACAGAGCGAGACTCTGTCTCCAAAAAATAAATAAATAAATAAATTCAACCTTCATTCACAGATGATGCCACAGATGGTCTAACATACCCAGAAAACAGTCATATGTAAGACATGCCAATACCCCACAGCCTAGAGAAACCAACAAACCAGGGCCCCGAGGGGCCACACCACAGCAAGGCAAAAACACAAATGTTTAAGGTAAAACACATCACCCAACAGAGAGTATGTGTGGCCACCACTATCCAGAACTCTTCAAAATAAGTAGCTGTGGATGGGTTATCCAAAAGTGAGCTGCTACATGCTTGTCACCAGAAACTGGTTTCTAAATGTACTATCAACACCAATTTTGGATATTCATAACAAGGCAATTATCTAGCATGCAGTATTTGTAACACACTTCTCATTTGATCTCTAAATCTACACATCTGCTTAGGACACACTGAAGTGAAAGACTCCAAGTTGTTTGTAGATACCTTAAAATTTAAATTTTCAAAAATACACAAGTCCAGTTTTTAAAGTTTTCTTCCCAGCCATCTCCTCACCAAGCTATTCCAATCAGAAAAAGTGAGGAGTAGAAGAGGTCTTCGTTGAGTTTTATTCCCATCTATTCAATTCATCTGATCAAATACAGGACTGGGCCAGGCGCGGTGGCTCATGCCTGTGATCCCAGCACTTTCGGAGGCCAAAGCAGGAGGATCACTTGAATCCAAGAGTTTGAGACCAGACCAGGCAACACAGTAAAACCCCAGCTCTACAAAAATTTTTAAAATTAGCTGGGCATTGTGGTGTCCGCCTGCAGTCCCAGCTACTCAGGAGGCTGAGGTGGGAAGATAACTTGAACCTGGGAGGTCGAGACTGCAGTGAGCCGTGATCACAACACTGGACTCCAGTATGGGTGACACAACAAAACTTAATCCCTTAAAAAAGAAAAAAGGCCAGGCACGGTGGCTCACGCCTGTAATCCCAGCACTTTGGGAGGCCAAGGCGGGCGGATCACGAGGTCAGGAGATCGAGACCATCCTGGCTAACACGGTGAAACCCTGTCTCTACTAAAAATACAAAAAATTATCCAGGCGTGGTGGTGGGCGCCAGTAGTCCCAGCTACTCGGGAGGCTGAGGCAGGAGAATGGCGTGAACCTGGGAGGCAAAGCTTGCAGTGAGCTGAGATGGCGCCACTGCACTCTAGCCTGGGAGACAGCGAGACTCTGTCTCAGAAAGAAAAAAGTAAAAAGAGACAGACAGATGGAAATTCACATTCTCCTCAATATAGGAGAACACTACATGGGGCTCAAAGGAATGTTCAGGTTATATCCATCAGGGTTGATATCTCATAAAAGAGAAGCTTCCTTGGAGCATGCTCACCTGAGGTTTTGATGAGTTATTTGATGACATTAGAGAAAAGCATTACCCAAAATGGGAGCCCAATAGGACCTTCACGCGAGACCATCTTAAAGGCTGGTGGCCCAACTGAGGCAGGCACCTTCCCTCGGGAAGCAGAAATCTTACACAGGAGACAGCCACTTGCTGAGTGGCCGGAGCACACCTTGATGGAAGTTTCAGGGTCAGATTGCACCCTGCCTGTGTTGCATAAAGCAGGGCAGCACACCTGCACTCCAGCTTCTAGTGTGTACCAACTCAGTGGAAAACACGTCACTGTTGGTTTTGTTCCAAAAAGATTTTGTTTGCCATTAAAAAAAAAAAAAAAAAAAAAAGGTTAATTAACGTAATAGAAACCAAAGGACTGACTGGGGGTAGGGAGCAAGTCAGCCATCACCAGAGGTATTTAAATACCAGCTAGACAATCACTCCATGGGGACAAGTTCCACTTCTTGTGAAAGGGCTCAAATAAATCTTCTCCTTTGGCACCCACAGATCTAGTGGAGGGCCCAACGCATTAGATACACGACAAGTGGTTTTCACACAGATTACAGGTCAAGCAAAATACTAATGTAACTCTAATATATTAAGGGCATCGGGTGACCACTGAGGTACTGTATGTGGTTCCAACTAAGAAATAAGTTGGAAAATCAGGTGATGAAAAGAGTTCTGATGCTCCTAAGTAAAAGGCTTCAGCCACTGTAAGAGTCCTAGCTTGGTCTCTACCCAAAGGTTCTTCCCATGAACCCTGTACTAAAGTCAAACAGATAAGGCATCGCTAAAACAAACTTCAGTGCTTTTAAGATTTAGGTCTAGGGAGGATGTGGTAGCTCACACCTGTAATTCCAACATTTTGGAAGGCCAAGGTGGGTAGATCACTTGAGCCCAGGAGTTCAATATCAGCCTGGGCAACGTAGTAAAATCCCGTCTTTACAAAAAATACAAAAATTGGCCAGGCCCGGTGACTCACACCTATAATCCCGATACTTTGGGAGGCTGAGGCGGGTGGATCACCTGAGGTTGGGACTTCGAGACCAGCCTGGCCAACACGGTGAAACCCCATCTCTACTAAAAATACAAAAATTAGCCAGGCGTGGTGGCAGGCGCCTGTAATCCCAGCTACTCGAGAGGCTAAGGCAGGAGGGAGAATCACTTGAACCCAAGAGGCAGAGGCTGCGGTGAGCCAAGATCGTGCCACTGTACTCTAGCCTGGGTAACAGAACAAGGCTGTCTCAAAAAAAAAAAAAAAAAATTAGCCAGGCATGGTGGCGCACGCCTGTAGTCCCAGCTACTCAAGAGGCTGAGATGGGAGGATCGCTTGAGCCCAGGAGGTCGAGGCTCTAGTGAACCGTGATCACATCACTGCACTCCACCCTGTTGACAGAGCAAGGCCTTGTCTCAAAAAAAAAAAAAAAAAAATTTAGGTGTACATCTCATCTAAAAATAATTCAAAAGCTCAGACCATCTGTAAGAAATTTTTCCTATTCCTTTTAGCATCAGGAAATTAAAAGAAGAAAAAGAAAGAGATAGGAGGCAGCCATTTTTTTCCCCATTAGTAAGAACATAACATCTGTTTCTCACTGTTACATAAGTACTATTCATGCTTCATCCATACCATGCACTTTTTTTTCTTTTTGCGAAGGGGTCTCACCCTGTTGCGCACACTGGAATGCAGTGGTGCACTCACGGCTCACTGCAGCCTCAATCTCCTGGGTTCAAGTGATCCTCCCACCTCAGTCTCCTGCGTAGCTGGGACTACAGGTGTGCACCATCATGCCCGGCTAAGTCTTGTATTTTTTTGTGGAGACAGGGTTTTTTACCTTGTTGTCCAGGCCAGTCTCAAAGTCCCAACCTCAAGTGATCTGCATGGCTTGGCCTCCCAAAGTGCTGGGATTAGAGGCATGAGCCACCACGCATGGCCTAGGCACATAATTTTTAATCAACTAAAACACAGTGCAAGTAAAGAAATAGCTGGGGGAAAAAAAAAAAAAGCGGGTGGAGGGGGTGGGGACATAAACGTAGCTCTTTAAAAGGTAGAGAACACACCTTGTTCATAAACCTTGATTAATCCAGCGTTTCACTGTCAGAGGCATCATCGTCCACTCAGCTGCAAAAGCTAGAGACCAGGAAGTCATGTCTCCCTTCCGAGACCCTGCCTCATCACCAAGCCCCTCCCACCTCTTAAACCTTTATCAAATCCTTCTAAGCTCCCTTTTTCTACTGCCACCACCGGTTTTCAAAGTTTCAAAAACTGGCATTCTAACTGACACTCTTCCAAACAGAAGGTAAACAGTTGCTTCCTTCTAGCCAGGTCTGTTCTCAACTCTGGGTAGGAATAATCTTTAAAAATGCAAATCTCATCATGCTAATCTGGCCTAACACTTTTCGTAGCTTCCCAGAGTTCCTAGCAGCCTGCCCTAGCCCTTATCTACCGCACCATCCCTGTAATTCACTGGTTCTGTGTCTTGTCTTCCTCCAAACACACTGTGCTTCTCTCATTTCCCTGGACACACACCTCTCTCCAACCTCAGGGTCTTTGTACAAGCTATTCAGACATTAGCTCAAATGTCACTTCCACAAGGTGCCTTCCTTGACCGGCCTCCCAGCATCTTTCACTCCTCCCATACACACAAAGACCAATGCGATTCACTGGTAGCACGTAGCACAAGTGTAAATATGACTTCTTAGTTTCTGAACATGTCTCTTTATTTTCTTTTTTGAAATGGAGTCTCACTCTGTCACCCAGGCTGTAACGCAGTAGCATGATCTCAGCTCACTGCAACCTCTGCCTCTAGGGTTCAAGTGATTCTTCTGCCTCAGCCTCCTGAGCAGCTAGGATTACAGATGCCTGCCACCATGCCCGGCTAATTTTTGTGTTTTTAGTAGAGATGGGGTTTCACCATATTAGCCGGGCTGGTGATTCGGATTACAGGTGTGAACCACCATGCCTGCCATTTCTTTTGATGCAATATATCCTCTATGAGGCTTTCAACTATCCTTCCCATACCAGTAAGCTTGGTGCTTAACACAGTAGCCTAGCATAGTGGATATTCAAATACGTATTGAATCAATAAAAATCTGCAAATGTTAAAAAAATAATAATAATAACACCATGGGAGGCCAGGCGCTGTGGCTCACACCTATAATCCCATCACTTTGGGAGGCCAAGGTGGGTGGACCAACTGAGGTCAGCAGTTCGAGACCAGCCTGGCTAACACGGTGAAACCCTGTCTCTAATAATAAAAAAAATTAAAAAATTAAAAAAACACCATGGGATTGGCAAATTTGGTGGTAGAAAACTGCCTGTTTCCAAAAGGAGGCTAATTCTGATACTGAATCACACTTCAGGACAGGAGGTTGTGAAGCCTTCTTAAGTTTCTGAACAAACGGTTCTCAGAAACCTTATTTTCATGATTTAAATACAATCAAATTCAGAGACATGCATGTTAAGCCTCCTTTAAATTATACTTGGTTTTAAACTTTTAAGTAGAACACTTCAGCCAAATACATACAGATTTAACTAACCGAGTCATAGAAAACCTGTTTGAGATGTTCACTAGTTTTATAAAATTATCCTCCAAAACATTTAAAATTCCTAAAGCAAAAGAAAAACTGACTTTAAAATAATCTATTTTCTGGGCTGGGAGTGGTGGCTCACACCTGTAATCCCAGCACTTTGGGAGGCCAAGGCGGGCGGATCACTTGAGGTTGGGAGTTTGAGACCAGCCTGGCCAACATAGTGAAACCCTGTTTCTACTAAAAATACAAAAATTAGCCAGGTGTGGTGGCATGCGCCTGTAATCCCAGCTACTCAGGAGGCTGAGACAGGAGAACCGCTTGAATCCAAGAAGTGGAGGTTGTAGTGAGCTGAGATTCCGCCCCTGGACTCCAGCCTGGGAGATAGTACAAGACTCTGTCTCAAAAAAAAAAAAATCTATTTTCTGTATTGGAGAGGAAAACATACAAGCCTCTTGATAAATAAAACTATATTAGAATATTATATATGAATGTATCTGCCAGAT
This sequence comes from Piliocolobus tephrosceles, assembly GCF_002776525.5. Lineage (NCBI taxonomy): Eukaryota > Metazoa > Chordata > Mammalia > Primates > Cercopithecidae > Piliocolobus > Piliocolobus tephrosceles. The sequence goes on from NC_045438.1 coordinate 161,244,808, forward strand.
CTGAGCCTAAACTCTAGTTAGCAGGTAAGCGCTTATTAAAAAATATTTACAGTAATGTATTTTTAATCAACCAAGATTTCACCTTGTATAAAAAATACCAAGAACTTCCACACACTACGTCTTTTTTTTGTTTTTGCTTTTTAAAATTCATGTCAGGTGCAGTGGCTCATACCTGTAATCTCAACACTTTGGGAGGCTAAGGTAGAAGGACTGCTTCATCCCAGGAGTTTAGGAATTTGAGACCAGCCTGAGCAACAGAGAGAGACCCTGTCTCCAAAAAAAAAAAAACCACTCACGCCTGTAATCCCAGCACTTTGGGAGTCCGAGGCAGGCAGATCACCTGAGGTCAAGAGTTCCAAACCAACCTGGGCAACAAGGAAAAACCCCACATCTTTAAAAAAAAAAAACAAAAAAAAGAAAAAAAAAATTACAAAAATTAGCCTGGCGTCATGGTAGGCGCCTGTAATCCCAGCTACTCGGGAGAGAATCACTTGAACCTGGGAGGTAGAGGTTGCAGTGAGCCGAGACGGCACCACCGCACTCCAGCCTGGGTAACAAGAGTGAAACACTTCATCTCAAAAAAAAAAAAAAAAAACCAGAAAACCTATTCACATGGTTCACCTTTGTGTTTCAGAACACCCACCCCATCTTCCTGGTTATCTCCCCTATTTGTGAAGACATATCTACCTCTTTTATGAGAAAATTAAGATTCTGATTTTGTATATTCAGAGAAACGTTTTGTTTTTTACAATAAAGTGTCAGAATAAAGGAAGCTCCCCTAAAACAGTGAAAGTGATTTTTTATAAATATGATCTAAAATCAACTATTATCACATGTGTATATTGCACATACACACACACATACAAACACATAAAGCAAGATTTATACCCTGTAGGTTTCTGGCTTGGTATTCTGTTTTAAATCCTAGGAGTAACGGAAAAAAGAGAAGTTAAATTATACACAGACCAACACTCCTATTAACTCATACCACTAATGAAACAAAACTCTAACTAAGCAGAGAAAATGGGCCCACACATTGGAGCTCTGAAATTATTTTGGTCTTTGATCTGAGTGCCCATCTCTCCTATTTAATGTAAACTTCAAATCAAGAGCCATGAAAAATGGTTATAATTAGTAAAGGCCCCAGTGTGACAGCTTTTAGCGCAACCAGGCATTAACAAGGAGTTTTTTTCACTTTTACGTTAAGCTGAGCCAACTTTTATTTTAGAATTTCTGTAATTCAAAATTCTTTCCCACCAAAGCACTTAATTATTTCCCACCTAGCACCACCCTCTGCATGAAATCTTTAGTTCATGTCCATTTCCTTCACTGAATTTGTAGCACTATTTAGGCCTTAGCTTCCAAATTACATGTGGCTATTCTCCAAAATCTTCAAAAACTCTCATTTTTGTATCAGAAATCAACACACAGTGGTGAGTGAGCACCAACTATGCAATCGTTCTAGGTACAGGAGATGGAAAAATATTCTTGAAGTGAGAGAAACATGTTAACAGATAAATTAAAACAGATAAGACTTGACAGATGGGGGTAAAAGTTATTCACAACAGAAAAGCTAATTCTCCGTACAAGAGGTAGAATTTAAGCTGGGTCTTGAAAAAAGAGTATGAAATCTTTATTGCTGAAGGAAGGGGATGGGGATGCAACAGAATGAACAATCCAGGCAACAGGAAGCAGTAAGAATCAATTCAGTGTGGCAGTGGGGCAGAAGAGAGTGACAAGAGCTGAGACTAGAAATTCGGCTTGGAAGCAAAGTTCCTTGTATGCCAAGTTAAGGAGTTTGGATTTCTTCCTGTAGACAACAGAAAGCCAAGAGATGTTTTTAAGCAGGCAAACACCACGCACAGCTTTAGTTTTGATGATTCTGGCAGCAGAGTGGAGGATGAACTGCAGTAGGGAGAAACTGGTGGCAGGAAATTAACTTGGGAGGCATTTGTGACTTGATGAGGGCCTTAGGTCAGAAACGATACAACAGTCAATGCCAGGGCCAGACTGGAGTGTGGTTTTGCAGAGAGGGCCTGGTGACTGACAGAACATCGGGGCAGGAGAGACAAGCCTCAGGACAGCAGTAAGGCTCCTGGACTAGAAGGCTGGGTGGATGGTGATCACCTTCCAGAAGGAAGGGAGAATATTTCATTTTTACAAGTACCTGCAGGGTAAGGTACTTGCAGGGTGATCAGGGTGACAGAAGGTTCAAGTTTAGGACAAGTTAGTTGTAAATGGAGATACAGAGTTGGGAGTTGGCAGTTTATAGGTTAGAGGAGAAGACAGAAAAGCACCAGAATGCAGGGGCGTTCTGCAGGAACAGGACTTATTACCAGGTATGGAACTCCTAAGGTGGCTGCAGAGCAATGACCCTGAGCACCATCGGTACGACTGATACCAACGGGACACTGACTAACTGCTGGTTTAAGATGTAAAAAGAGCTATCTTCAAGTAGTGCACATGTCTATAAAGTAAGTGGGAGCCCAGGCCACTCTAGGGGTGACTCTGCCTACCACTGGCAGCCCTTCCTTCTCTGGAATTCAATCTCTGTCTCCTTGTTTTCTTCTCCCCTCCATGGTTTCCTCACCTCCTGTCTGTGTGATAGACTGGAGGGGGTGGGGGCGGGGGGGGGAAGGCCAAGGGTCAGATCAGTAGCACTTGTTGGCTAAAAGATCACTCCTGTCACTATATTAGACATTTCTGGTCTGAGGCCTGGAGTCAGTCCCTTAACATAAAAATAATCACTGCTTCCTACCCTGCATCCCCTTATTCCCTTCCTATCCCTCCCAACCACAGCAGCTGGCAGACATCCACCCTCTCAAGAGGAGATGTATGGACAGAGGACCCGGCTCAGAAACACTGCCCTATAAAAAGGGCAGACGGTTATGTAAGAAGTTTGCAAAAACTTGAGAAAATAAAATACAGGAGACCACGAATGCAAAAACATTAACTGTCAAGCAAGTAAGGGCTAGTTCAAACACATTAAAAAAAAAAAAAGTATACTCCACATACCTTACAGCATGAAGGAGGCTACAGATGACAGCACCAGAGCAAGTTTCCCAAATAACTGAAGAGGTGCCTGGGAAAGCTGAGCCATCTACCAGAGCAGCTTCACAGAGCCAATGAATATGTTTTGTTTTAGAAGCAGATGACTTCTAGAATTTTCATTTACTATGGGGTTTTCAAATACATTTAATGCCACTTAATGTTCTCCTTAACCCCAAATTTTCTGTGAAAATTAGAACTTGCCAACCATGGTACCTCTGATACAAGTAAGAGCTTACTTGCTTTACGGAATTTCAGATTTATAAATATATCACATGCAATACAGGGAGTGCACCCGGTGGACTTGGAGATGAGACCCAGGCCACGACTACCGTACCTTCCAAGCAGGCTTTCTCAATCTCAGCTCTGCTGACATATGGGGGGTGTTCTGTGCACTCTAAGATGTGGAGCAGCATCTCTGGGGTCTATGTACTAAAGGACAGTAGCAACTCACCCCTGCCACCCTCCTCCCCAAAAACAAAAATGTCTCCAGACATTGCCAAAAGTCTCCTGGGGGCAAAACCACCAGGTTGAGAACCACTGCTTCAAAGAGTAAGCCCCAAGCTTGTCATCTGCTTTTTCCTTAAAACTCATCCCTCAGCCTGATCAACATGGTGAAACCCTGTCGCTACTAAAAATACAAAAGTTCGCTGGGCTTGGTGGTGTGTGCCTGTAGTCCCACCTGCTCAGGAGACTGAGGCAGGAGAATCGCTTGAACCCTGGAGGTGGAGTTGCAGACAGCCGAGATTGTGCCACTGCACTCCATCCTGGGTGACAGTGAGACTCCGCCTCACCTAAGTGAACCACATTAAGAAGTTTGCTAGTTCTGTTAGTCTCGCAGCACTAAAAACAAAAAGTGCTGCGTTTCCCCAATTTGAACATAAACGCCTAGGCAAAATTTGACTAAGGTAATGGAGGTGTGCAAAATTCTGGAAAGGAAATCCAGAATGGATACCCACAAAGCTTCCTGAGCTCAAAATATACCACTTTCTTCCATTTATAGATTTTGACTTTCTGGAACATTTACTTTATTCTTACAACAATCTCATGAGGTAGAAAGGCTACTAAAAAGATGCGTCTCATCACATTCATCAACAGAAATGCTACCAAGAGCAAGAGTGCTTTTTAAATTTTCCTTATACCTTCAAACTCAATTAGGTTTATTTTGAAAAGGATCTAGTCTTATTTAAAACACACACACACCATACACATGGAGATAAACAGGCAGTATATATTTAATGCTGCTAAGTCCTCTTGAGGTCAAGCTGACTCTGAAAAGCAGCTGTTCTACAGGGCTAGGCTGGAGTTAGGAGTTCTGGGTTCCAAGTTTGATTTATTATCAGTCCCTGGGTGGACCACAGCGCAGCTGTAAAATGGGTCAACATACCCACCCAACTCTTAGTGTTCCTCTAAGCATAAACATGGAATCTTTGCTAAAGGCCTCCACAAGAGCAGGGTGAAATTAACTAAGCCCTAGAAGGCATATCTGAATGAAAAAGAAAACTTTTGAAGGGATTAAACCACCAGAAGTATCACACACTTTTATAACAATCCTATCCTATAGTCTCTGAAAAGAGTGAAAAAGAGATGAAATACCAAGCAAGCTAGGGAAAAACAAATAGAGCATTTAAAAGCTTTATCTAATTACCCCCACTGAGACGTTTTCTCTTCAGTCTGGCTGTCTGACAATGCCTGTGGGGGTTTTCATTCTCTTTCTCCACCCACCCTCATGATGTCTGCAAGCCCTCAGGTGAATCCCTGCAGGAGCAGTCAGTGCCCAGTCCCGGGACTTCACAGAGGTTTTCGAATTCTCTTAGCATTACTTGCTTGAATCACACTGAACAAACAGTCTCCACCCTCTCCCACTGCTTTTGTCTGAAGCACCTATTCACAGGCAGCCACCTTTACTGGTGAGCAGGCTGGCTAACTTCAATACCCTTGAAGTCCCACCAAAAGCAAGATGCACCGATCACTCCCAGTCTCCTCCTCCCCATCCGCTTCACCCCAATCCGCCACTGCCAAGGGCAGAGTGCAATCCCCAGCTACTCGGCTGCAGTTCAGACCACGACGAACACCAGGGAACATGACAAGAGAAACTGAGTGGAGCACAGTCGATGACACTGCCGACAGGACTGCTAACATAAAAGGAAAAACCCCTCTCCACCTTTCTCATTCTTTTACCTCCGTAGTAATGAAAACATCAGCAGTCTTCTTTTCTGTCTTCTGCCTTCTATGGGAGTGGGGGAAATGAAAACTAAGTGATGCATTTCAGAGAGCACACCGTATGCTTCCTCTGGGTTCCATATAGTGTACCTTTTCCCTCTGATTTATAAGGAGAGGTCCCTGCAACCCTCACCCCCGTGTGGAAATCACCGTCTGACCCTTGCTCTTTGAAAAGTGCCATGGCTGCTTCTACTCAAAACTCACTCCCTAAATCAGGAAAGAGAGGAAAGAAACAGAAAGAAAATTCATTTATCAACTTCTTAATCATATTTGGATATAAAAAATATGACTCAACACTGCCTGTTCAATAGGTCAGATGTACACAAATTAACCTTGAAGCAGGCAAACTTCTGGCTTACAACAGGCTTACCATTCAGCCAAGAGATGATAATTACCAATCATGGCTTCAATTAGATCTCAACCATTTTATCTCACTGAAAAACTTCGAGATACTTGAACATACTTATGGCAGAAATGTAATATACATCATACCTATTTTTGTTTTCTAACATTTGGCCAGTCCTTCCAAAGATACTCTGAACCTAATATAACTATTTTTAAAAAGACATCCATGAACTGGGCGGAATAAGCTGTACCAGGGAGGTGGAGTGAAATGGAGGAGGAGCCCTATCAAAACCTAATCTAAGGGAATGATAATCTCAGTAAAGGGGGAAAGAAAGCTATTGTCCCCTTATCAGGACAGACTACATTGCATACTTTGTATTGATACTAAATTGCATTTCTATCTTTGAATACAAATCTGTTTGATATGGAATAAAAGAAAGACATAACTTTATGGATTATGTAGAATTTCCAAAACAAACCAAGGAATCAGTTATTATTACTAGAAATAAGAGGGCACTATACACACAAACCCTCAGGAAGGTTCAACCTGAACACATTGGCAATAGTCAAGAAGTCCACCAGACAAACTGCCATCCACCACCACAAGGCTGGTCATAGAGTACTGAACTTCAATTAAAGACACTTACAAAAGAAAGAGATTATTTAAATATAATAACAAAACCAAAACAAACTTTAACATCCTACCTTCCCAGGTCAAAGGACACAGAAGATTCAGAAATTAATTAAACCCAGTAAATAATGTAAAACAGGGAAGGATTCCCTTTCAAAAATGCTTCGGTTAATTTTAGCATCCTTCTGTTTAGCTGCTTAGCAACCCTTATCCTATGACCTTCTAAGCACCACCTACTTTTCAGAAGGATAATGAATAGAAACATCAAAAGAATTCACTTCTGTTTCCAAAGAATATATTTAACCAATTTTTATAGGAGTTAAATTCGTATTAATTATGCCGTGCAAAATCCTAAAAGGGTAGCATTATAAAACTTCATTAACTGGGACATTTCCTTAGCTGAAGGTGATAAACGATGTTAGCAAGTGAGCATAAGATAGCAAGCAAAGACTTCCAAACTGACCTCAGAAGTGGAATAACACAACAGCTCAAAATTGAAGAGCAAAAACGACCTAAGGCAGCTACTCTGTACAGTGCCTGGCACACAGCAGGTAACCAATAAACTGCTGTCGATCAGATGCTGGACTAATAAGCGTAGGTTTCTTTTCTTCCTTCAACATGTTGTACCTGTGTTGGATACAAATAAGGCCTTGGGAGTCTGCCTGAAGAAATTTAAAAAACCCTTCAATCAAAAGGTCGCTTGTTGGAATATGTAACTAGTTAGGAATGGATGCACCACCTCTACCAGCTCAATAAGACGCATGTTCTCCACCACATAACAAACACTTGTCTGCCATAAGAGCTTAGCGTCTGATTTTCTGATGAGAAATAAAGCAGTATCTACAAAAACCCAGAGAATGATATTTCACGTAACAGTAAGCATCAGCAGCATTTCTTAAGAGTATTACACATCCAGCAAATCCTCTTTTAAAACAAGACATTCTAAAATGCAACCAGTTTAGCAGTATTTTTAAGACAAAAACAATGCAAGTTCATTAACCTAAAATGGAGCACAAGCTAAGCAAATAACTAAATCAAAGAGTTCTTCTCTCCCTTTCTTTTGTAAAAATGGGGGAAAGGTATTTTTTTTAACACATTTAAAACTTGATTAAAGTCATTCAAATGTTTAATTCATCAGTGTAACCAAAGCTCAAAGCACATCAAAGCAGGACCCATCAGCGGGTACCCAGAAAGCTCCCTCCAAAGGGCAGAGGTAAACACATACATACACACACGCACACACACCACCCCTAAAATTAGTGATCCGTCTTTGTATCAATTACTTGTAGAGCTCGAACCCATTCCTTCAAAAGTTCTGTGGACTCTTGAAGGTAGTACAGAACTCAACGTTTGTTTTTCAAAGAGGTTTTAGCCAACACTTTGGCCTCTATCTAACTCAGACTTCCGGGTTGAAATATGTCTTAGAAACTATACCTGCCTACTTGAAAAAGCACCAAATCTAGAGGATGATTTTCGTGGGTGTGAAAAAACAAAACTAAATCACATTCTTTTCTTGGCAGTTCTCTTTTCCCCACTCCACTTCAATTAAACTTATTTCAGAATCAACTCGCACATATGCACGGTCCACTACATATATAAAGGGGAAAAAAAATCTCAAAAATAATGGGGATGCACTAGCAACTCTGCCTTTGCAGAAATCATTTCAAGTCTTCTTAAGACAGAAATTCCTCGCTATTTCCAGCAACACCATTCAACAGACAAACTTTATTCCCATTGGCTTTTAAATAGCTAAGCTTAAATCTAACGCTTAAGAGGGTTCACTTTTCTACTAATGAAAACCCCCGGACAGGTTTTTCAACATACCAAAACGTTATATTTTTTTATTCACCCTGTTGTCTGTCTCCACATACACCACCATCACAAACAGCAGCAGCAGGAGCATCCTCAAAAGACGAAAACCCCTCCAAAGTGCCCCGAATGTGTGCTGCTGCTGGCTCTGAAGCCGTGTAGAATTTCGTAATGGAATGTGAACTGCTCGTCCGGATCTGGGCTCACGTTCTATCTCCTAACCAGTAAGGAGCGAGAGAGGGCAAATCTGCTGAGCAAGGAGAAATACTTTCCTCCTCTTTTATAACCCATCACGGATGCACGGCGGCCGAGGGGCGCGAGCTGCACGCGGCGCCTGTCAAGCTGCCCGGGCCCGCACCCCGTGGGGTCCCCGCGTCCCCCAGCTCCCCGCCCCGCCCGGAGAGGAAGGCGGCCTCGCCGACCCGTGGGCTCGGCCGACGCGCCCCGCACTCACGCGGGGCCGCGGAGCAGGTCACATCGTCGACGCGCCCTTGGCCCGGTCCAGAAAACACGCCGCTTCCCAGGGAGGGGGTCGGCGGCGACGGGAAGGACCTCCCCTGCTCCTTAGCAACCATTAAAGTCGCAGTTTCCTAAGAGACCGCGAGCGGGGAGGGGGCGCGGGGGGCCCGGCCCGAAACTTGTGCGGGAAGTGGCGGGGGGGGGCAACAGGCCCCCCCCCACCCAGCTAGACGCTGGGGGCCGGGATGGGAGGAGGAAGGGAAGCCCCAGAACTCGCAAAAAACTGGTCCAGCGGGCGGCGGACAAAAGTTTCCGAGCGCGCTCCACAGCTGGGCGGTGGAGCGGGCCCCGGCGGCCGGCCCCGCCTCGGATGCTCCCGGCCTCCTTCCTGTGCTCGTGACGGCGCCGAGACCCCAACCCCTCCCCCGCCCGCGAGGCAGGCTAGCTCCACACCGAGGGCTCCCACGAAAACACGCACCCCGCCAATGGAAGGGCGAGGGAACAATACGTGCCCGCACGGCTCGGGCCCGGTCCCCTCCTCCCCTGGTCCCCCGGGGCAGTGGTCGGCGTGACCACGACCTCCAGCCGAGAACCGGCGAGGGCGCGGGGCTGCCCGCGGCCCCCTCCCGGCCGGCGCCGTCCGCCCGGGAGGATCAAAGTCCGCAGAGCAGGGCGCGGCGGATGCTCCCACCGAGCAGCCCCGAGCAGGCACCCCCGCTCGAGCACCCCGAGCAGACACCCCCAAGCCGGCACCCCCGGATACCTTACGGCGGCGGCGGGAGAGCGGGCGCCGTCATCTCCGCGCTTCCCGGCCCGAGAGGGACTCGAAAGTATGTAGGAGAAAAGTTTCCCCTCCCACATGGGGGGGAGGATGTCGAGGGAGAGAGGGCGGAAGATGGAGAGCAGCGCTGGGAAGATGTTTCTGGCCGGCGGTGCGCGCACCATCCGAGTCCCGGCGGTGCTGGTTAAAAATAAACTCGGCGGCGCGGGTCGGGCCGGATTCCTGCGCTCGGACGGCTAATATGGATGCGCATCAGGTCCTGCTGGCGAGGCGCTGCGGCGGCTCGCGCTGGGAGCTGGTTGGCAGAGCCGGCGGCTCGGGAAAGGGAAAAGAGCGGAGGAAGGGGAGGAGGAGGAGGAGGAACGGCCCGGCGCGCAGCCCGAGGGGAGAGGGCTGCCCGGCTCATCCCTGGCCGCCCCGCCAGCCCGAGCGCACGCTGCGCGGCGTGGGGCGTGCGGGTCCCCGGCTGCGGGACACGCCGAGTTTCAAAAGTACAACGCGCTCTGCAGACTTCACCCTCCCCATCCCCAAAGTTCTTTAAAAGGTCGCTCCGGCTGTGCCCCAGATGTCTCGCTGCCGCCGGAGTACCGCGAGTCGGAACCCGGGGCACGTACTTACGGCCGGGCAGGACGCTTGGCTCCCAGGCATGATGCGTTGGGGACCGGTGGGCTTCAGGGAGAGACCGAGGAGAGATGCAAACTTGTTCCGGAAAAGGAATCAAAATGGCGTTTCTGGATGTGCAAAGTTCATCAACTCCGCAGTCACTTCCCCTCCTCCTCTTCTCCCACAGGGAGGGAGGTGGGCGAGGAGCTGGCGACCCCAGCGCCCCAGCCGTCGTCCCGGCCCCCGTCTCGGCCCCCCGCCCAGCTTCCTCGCCCGCACGCTCGGAGTCTCGCTCTCCCCCTCTCACCCTGATAAGTAGACACATCACGTGTTGCTCCTGCGAGTCTCCTGGGGACGTGTTACTGAGCGGCCGCGGCGGCGGCGGCGGCGCTCGGACTGGGGGGGGGTGAGGGGGAGGACCGCGGTACCCGCCTGTCCCCACCGCCGCCCCCGCCCCGACTTTAGCAGGGTGACCGCAGTTGCCATCCCGGGATGGATGGAGGTGGAGTCCCCTCCCCACCCCCCACCGCAGCCCCAGGTTTGCCCTACGCCCTCCCAAGGCGCCCCGGGCCATGGGAGGGCCGGGCTGCCCGAGGGTAAGGGTCCGGGAGGCCGCGACTGAGCGCGATCCCAATCGTCCCTTTGCTGGCAGGCCACCTTCTTCGGCCACCGCGCCCCCTCCCCTGCAGCCCCTCGCCGCGGGCGGCTCCCCGCCCCCGGCTTTCCATCACTTCACTCCGCAGTTTGTTTCACTATTTTAACGGAGGCGGGGGAGACACGGTGATGCCCCGGAATTGCGAGAGGGGCGCCTCGGAGGCGCTGGGGTTGGGGGGATGGGGGGCGTGGGGCTCGGGGTGCCTGGCCTGGCGCCGCCCCTCTGGGTCTCCGAGGCATCTGGGAGGTGGAGCCCCGCCCGAGCCGTTTCCTTTCCACGCGGTCCTCGCTCTGCATCCAGGTGGGGCGAGTGGATGATGGGGCAGAAGATTAAGGAGCAGGCGCTTCACCCCGCCCCTAGCTTCGAGCTGTTTCTCTCCCGGGGCCATCCTTCTTACTCGGCCTGCCGCCCTGAGCGTGTTCGCCGTCTAACAAACTCAACTCCGACTCGACTTTGGTCCCCTTCCCTTACCCACACCCCACAAAGGATGCTTCAGCGGGGAACTGCGTGGCCGCCAGGGGCTGAGGACGGCTCCTGCCGCTACTGTGTCCCCACCCCGCGATGGAATGGCTGATGCTGTGTCATCCACGTCGCCCTCCAAGGCTTCAGAGAAGCCACACGCAGTATCTCTTTCTCTCAGAGGGCTCCTGTTTCAACTCTGAAAAGCAGGGGCCCTTCTCCGAGCCGCTCTCCATCTCTCCAGCTCCTGCCACCACGCTTCGCACTGCCTGCCTTGCCCCAAGTTATCACGGAGCCCAGAGAAACCAGGCCTGGGCTGTGCTTCCTCCATAAAGCAGCTGACATGTTTCCAACTGTTAATACTTCTGCTACCGAGATCCTGAAAGGGGTCTGTTCTCGGCCTTTGGAAACATCTTCAGAAAGATAAGGATGATTGTGGTTGTTGAAAATAAACACCCCCCCCCCCCCCCCCCCCTAGTTCTAAAGAAGAATGTCCAAAGAATACTACAGTAGAATTAAGCGTTTGGGTCTGGTTAGGCAAGACGATGTTATGCAGGCAGAAAGCTGGCTACTTTCTATTTACTATGGCCTTTGACCCTGGCTCCACCACACCAGCTCCTCTGAGAAGGCTTGAACACCACGGAGAGTTGTAAGCCCAACTGTGAGCCTTTAATTTGAGTCCTTCCATTGACCTCTAGCTTTCAGGGCTGCAGACAGAAGTGTCTGACTCGGGATGGGTCCTGGCCAGAACAGAACTCTTTAGAACCAAGGAAAAGCAGCTGGACCATTGGGTCTGATATGAGATAAGTAGGCTAAACCACTGCCCAAAAAGGTGATTCAGCTGGCTGTTTCTCTGACTTTCATCAAAATTAAGTTTTCGGAACCTGTTATGTTTCCCAAGGTCTACTGTTTACTGAAGAAAACTCCATCCAGAGAAATTTTAGCAATTGCGTTTTTCTGAGCCTCCCTGAACCCCGCTGCCCCAAAAGGTATTATCAAATGCCTTTTTGAAGACAGGCCAGTCGTGGAGGACACGGGCATGTCACTAGACAGGAATAATAGTTCACACAGCCACCATAGAATAGGTGTCTTGTGTTTCTAAGTTGTAATGTGTTCCAATGAGGGCGAGGGAAGGGCCCTGTGGGGAATGCTACTTTATTTACCCACTTTGCCTCTGATTCAGGTGCTAGCCTTTCCTGGTCTCCCCATTCAGGGATAAGTGTTGAATAGGAAAAATATCAAAATTGGAATTTTATGCATAATTTAGCAAATCTCCAATGCTATATGAATTTTCATGACAAATTGCCACCTGTATAATGCCATCTAGAAAATAAATACTGGCAACAAAAAAGATTGAAAACAGTTTTACTACAATTTTTTTATTTTTTTTTATTTTATTTTTTTTGAGACAGAGCATCACTCTGTTGCCCGGGCTGGAGTGCAGTGGTGGGATCACGACTCACTGCAGCTTTGAATTCCTGGCCTCAAGTGATCCTCTACCCTTAGCCTCCCAAGTAGCTGCGACTACAGTGCATGTCACCACACCTAGTTAATTTTAAAAGTTTTAGTAGAGAGGAGGTCTTGCTATGTTGCCCAGGCTGGTCTCAGGCTCTAGGGCTCAAGTGATTCTCCCACCTCGGCCTCCCAGATTGCTGGGATTATAAGTGTAAGCCATTGTGCCCAGCCTATTACAAGTTACACTTTAAAAATTGGAGTATCATGCTGGGCCCTGTGTTTCTCATTTCTAGCTAATTAATAAACATGGCCATCAAACCACCTGTTCAAGAGTCATGCTCTCTAAACCATCATGCGATGCCACTTCACACCCACTAGGATGCTTATAATAAAAAAAACAGACAATAAGTGTTGAAGAAAGTATGGAGAAACTGAAACCTTCATACATTGCTGGTGAGGATGTACAATGAAGCAGCCACTTTGAAAAATAGCTTGGTAGTTCCTCGAAATGTTAAACATAGAGTTGCCATATGACCCAGCAATTCTGCTCTTAGGTACATAAACAAGAAATGAAAACATATGTCCACACAAAAACTTGTACTCAAATATTCATAGCAGCACTATTCATAATAGCCAAAAAGTGGAAACAACTCAAATATTCATCAGTTGGTGGATGGATAAACAAAATGTGATATAGCCATACATAGACTGTTATTCCACCATCAAAAGTAATAAAGTACTGATGTACAATACAACATGGATGAATCTTGAAAACATCATTCTAAATGAAAGAAGTCAGATCCAAAAGGACAAATAACGGATGATTCCGTTTATATGAAATGTTCAGAATAGGCAAATTGATAGAGAGAGAAAGTAGATTAATGGTTGCCTAGAACTGAGGGCCAGGGAGAAGTGGGGATGGACTGCTAACATGTGGGGTTTCTTTTTGGGATGCTAAAAATGTAATAGGCCAGACTACCCCTCTCCCCCCTCCTCCCTCCTCTTTCCACCTCTCCTCTTCCCCTTTCCCCTCTCCCGCTCTCTCACTCCCTCTCACTCTGCCATATAAGAAGCATCTTGCTTCCCCTTCACAAAACAACAACAACAGCGTACACCAGGCAAGGTGGCTCCTGCCTGTAATCCCAGCATTTTGGGAGGTCAAGGCAGAGGATCGTTTGAGTCCAGGGATTTGAGACCAGCCTGGCCAACATGGTGAAACCCCATCTCTACTAAAAATAGAAAAAATTAGCCTGGCGTGGTGGCAGGTGCCTGTAATCCCAGCTACTTGGGAGCCTGAGGCAGGAGAATCGCTTGAACCCAGGAGGCAGAGGTTGCAGTGAGCTGAGATGGCGCCATTGCACTCCAGCGAGACTCCAAAACACAAAAAACAAACAAACAAAAACCATCCTGGCCAACATGGTGAAACCTCGTCTCTACTAAAATACAAAAAAAATTAGCCGAGTGTAGTGGTGCGTCCCTGTAGTCCCAGATACTCGGGAGGGTGAGGCAGAGGAATCCCTTGAACCCAGGAGGCGGAGGCGGAGACAGCAGTGAACCAGGATGGCGCCACTGCACTCCATCCTGGCGACAGAGCAAGACACTGTCTCAAGGGAAAAAAAAAAAAAATGTAAAACTTAGCCAGACATCAGACATGGTGGCATATGCTTATAGTCCCAGCTACTTGGGAGTCTGAGGCAGGAGAATCACTTGAGCCTGGTAGGTCAAGGGTGCAGAGAGCTATGCTTGTGCCACTGCATTCCAGACTGGGTGACAGTGTGAGACCCTGTCTCAAAAAATTAAAATTAATTAAAATTAAAATGTTTTAAAATTGATTGTGGTTAGGGTGCACAACTCTAAATATACTAAAATTCCATTGAATTGTACATTTTAAATGGGTGAATTCTATGGTATGTGAGTTATATCCTAATAAAGCTGAGCTGTATAGACATATATGGAATTGTGCTAGGTTCTGTAGTGGAGAACTGATACAAAAATGGGTAATTTATAATCTGTGCCTTAAAAGAGCTTGCAATCTAATCTCTGCATCCTCATGATATAATCATGAAATGCAAAACAACATATAATAAAAAACATCAAATACATACAAAATTAAGTTCAGAGCAAAGATCACTTTTTTTGAGACATAGTCTAACATATAGTAACAAAAAAAATTAAATACATACAAAATCTAGGAGTTCAGAGCAAAGAGATCACTTCTTTCTTTCTTTTTTTTTTTTTTTTTTTTTGAGACAGAGTCTCGCTCTGTTGCCCAGGCTAGAGTGCAATGGCGAGATCTCGGCTCACTGCAACCTCTGCCTTCTGGGTTCAAGCTATTCTACCGCCTCAGCCTCCTGCGTAGCTTGGATTACAGGCACCCATCATCATGCCCAGCTAAGTTTTATATTTTTGTAGAGATGGGGTTTCACCATGTTGGCCAGGCTGACCTTTTTTGTTGTTGTTGTTGTTGTTTGTTTTTTTGGTTTTGCTCTTTTTACCCAGGCTGGAGTGCAATGGTGTGATGTCGGCTCACCGCAACCTCTACCTTTCGGGTTCAATCGATTCTCCTGTCTCAGCCTTCTGAGTAGCTGGGATTACAGGCATGCGCCACCACGCCCAGCTAATTTTGTATTTTTAGTAGAGATGGGGTTTCTCCATGTTGGTCAGGCTGGGTCTTGAACTCCTGCCCACCTCAGCTTCCCAAAGTGCTGGGATTACAGTTGTGAGTCACCGTGCCCAGCCAAGATCCATTCTAAGAAGAGTGATCAGGGAAAGTTTCATGGAAGAGAAAGTAATGGATTTGGGCCCTGGAGAATGACTAGAAATTCAGTAGATGAAGAAGATGAAGATTGGGAATTAAAAACAGCAGCAGATGCAAGAGCACAGTTGTAACAAATGACGGGTCCCACTCAGAGACCAGTAAGGATTATAGCTTGGCTGAATATAACATTTACAGGAATGTACTATAGGTGATGAGACTAAAAGATAAATAAGCTGAGCCTGTCCCACGAAGAATTCTGAATATTGGCCGTGGAAAAGCCTGGGTACCAAGGGCCTGAACTAGGGTGAAGGTAGAGGAGGTCAAGAAGCACTTCAGAGGAAGAACTCACAGAGAAGAAACTGGTAGACCAGTAATGGAGAGGGAACAAGGGATGAGGGGTGAGGTGCAGAAGTCAGGGCCAAGATGATGTCTGGGTCTTAGCTAGGTAGGTGACAGAAGAACAAAAATGAGAAAGTCAGGGAGAAGGGGAGCCCATTTGAGGTGGAAGGTGACAGAGTAGGTGATATTGAGCCTGGAGGTAGAAATAAATGGAAAACAGAGCTAAGCTGTGGAAGAGGATCATGAAGAAAAAAGGTGTGGATGCCGGAGAAGGCCACTTGGATGAGGTCTCACAGCTGTGTAGGTGTCCCCAGGCAGAGAGGAGGGGGCAGGGCACTCCAGCCAGAGTGGGCAGGGAGTTGCAAGCACAAGGGCACAGAGGCGTAAAACAAGGTCAGTTTCCTGAACTGCAAATGCCACCCTCTGGAGCTGAAGCAGCGGAGGGAGGAGGGGAGGCAGCCAGAGATGGGGCTGCAGGAGTAGCCAGTGGGCCAGATCGCCAAGAGCGCTGTGCACAGCGGACTTGGACGTTATCCAGCGGTGAGGCCGTGAAAGGGCTCATGGAGGAGGGCACCGTGGAGGATGGTCTGGAGGATGGCAGGATGAGGCAGGAGGGGGAGTTAGGAATTAATAGTAATAGAAGAATTTAGTTAAGCAAGAATAAGGACCTAGGGAGGCACTGGCTGTAGGGGTGGAGGAGGCACTGGCTGTAGGGGTGGAGAGGAATGGATTCATCTGGGACATAATTAGGCCATAGAATCAACAGAACTTGACCCAACTGAATTATGAGAGAAAAGGAAACAATCCGTCTGGAGCACTGACCAAGGTGTGTGATAACAAAAGAAGTGAAGCTGCCGCAGCAGTGAGCGTGACCCATGGCAGTGCAGGAAGGACCAGAGACAGGAGATGTCAAGGGGACAGGTCTGCAAGGCTTGGTGCCCGTTGGTTGTGGAGTGAGAAGTCGTGGGGTTAAGAAGGCCGATTCTCTGGGCTTGGCCTTGGATAACTGGATGGAGGGTGGCTCCATTCTCCAGTGGCATGAGTCGTGGAGGAGGCTGCGAGTTGGGGAATTGGAGAGAAGGGAAACTCAGGAGGGAGACCTAAAGACACATCTAGGTAAAGAGACTATGGACAATGAAAGGCTAGGGCAGGACCCAGGGAAATGCCTGCAATTCAGTGGAAAAAGAAGAGGGAGTGATAAGAGCGCCTTCTCTTTTGCCTCTAACGAAGCAGAACAGCTAAGGGAAAAGGCGGCCCACAGTGTGAACCACAGAAATCACACAGAATGTGGGACGATAGACATTGGAGACTTGGAGGGGTGAGAGGGTGGCAGGGGGAGGAGATGAGAAGGTACTTAATGGTACAATGTACATCATGCGGGTGACGGTTACACTAAAAGGCCACACTTCACCACTGTGCAATATATCCATGTACCAAAACTGCACCTCTACCCCTTAAACGTATGCAAAAAGCAAACAAACAGAGAAACCAAGGCAAGTGGCAGAAACAAAGGCTGAGAGCTGAGAAAGTGAGTTCATGTGAGTATGGCAGGCAGGGGCCAGAAAGCAAGGGGTTAAACAGTGAGTAGAAGAAGAGGAAGTGAAGGCCCTGTGCTCTGGCATAAACTTAGGTGAGAAAGGAAGGGAAAGAAAGAAAAATAACAATAGCAGCGACCATTAGCAGTTAGCATTTATTGAAGGACTGACTCTGCCCAGGCCCTGCTCCAGGGTCGTCTCATAGTCTGGCTCTGTGCCCTCCACCCTCACTCAGGTGGGTGCCATTACCATCCCCATTTTGCAGCTGATGAAACTGAAGCAGAGAGGTTCCTCAACTGCCCAACATCTCCCAGCTGGGAAGGGGTAGCACTGAGATGCAAACCAGGCAGCCTGCCCCTGAAGCCCACACTTTTTTATTGTTGCTGTCATGGTTGCTGTTGTTAGCCTATTAAGAATCAAATAGTTTACTAATTTAAAAAATACCTACTACAAAAATTAGCTGGGCATGGTGGCATGTGTCTGTAATCCCAGCGACTCAGAAGGCTGAGGCAGGAGAATTGCTTGAACCTGGGAGGTGGAGGTTGCAGTGGGCCAAGATTGCGCCATTGCACTCCAACCTGGGCGACAGAGCAGGACTCCATCTCAAAAAAAAAAAAAAAAAAAAAAAACCCTACGTAACTGTCTTGACTAATCTAAATGAAACCCTCTTGATTGCAGTTTTGCAAAAGGGCCGTTGTTGTCTGTGCAGTTGTTTTATAAGGGTTTAATTAGAAGGCTAAGTGAGTGCACATTTTTAAGTATTGCTAATTTGGTTTATAATCACCCCTCCCTCACATGAACATAAGGTACAAATTTCTTTCTGTTCTCCAAGTATTACGTTCCATATGTGCAGAATAAATTCTGAAGCTGTCGCTGGGTATTTTGTAGATTCCAACATGCCTAGCATAGCAAGGCTAAAGATGAACTAGCACAGTAGGGTCCACATTTTCAGTGTCTACACCAGTGGTTCTCAACCAGGTGATTCTGACCTCTAGGGTATGTCTGGCAATGTCTGGAGACATGTTTTGGCTGTCACAAGCTGGGGGAAATGTGCAAATGGCATTTAGTGAGTAGAGGTCAGAGATGCTGCTGAACATACTACACTGCACAGGGAAAGCCCTCCACAGCAAATCATTATCTGGTTGCAAAGGTTAATAGTGTCGGGGTTGAGAAGCCCTGCTCCACAGTGCCTTGGAAATGATCTCTAGGAGCTGGGTGTGGTGGTGCACACCTATAATCCCAGCTGCTTAGGAAGCTGAGGCAGAAGGATCTCTGAGCCCAGGAGTTTAAGACCAGCCTGGGCAACAACATAGCAAGACCCCATCTCTTAAAAAAATATTAATTAAAAAAATTATCCCTATGAGTATCAGAATGTGGAGAAGGGGTTTTAGAAGGGTTAAACCACCCAGACAATTTATGTCCACAGGAAAGGAATGCAGACCCAGAGAGGGAGCATATAGAGATGTATGAAATAATGTTGGAAGGGAGGTGAGAGAGGGTCTGTGGCACAGGAGGAAAGGCAGAGATCAACCTAGGAAGGAAAAGAGAGATACTTCATCTTCCAAGATGAGAGAGAAGGGGGAAAGAATAGCAGGAACACACTGAGAAATATTAGTGGGAACAGGCAAGTTGTGGGAGCTGGTATCTGCTGGCCTTGACTGTGTAAGGCAGCATTGAGGACAGTAGGGGTGGGGCCCAGGGCTGAGGGTAAGGAGAGAAGAAGGCAGGAACTGGCGGTGGAAGACCAGCTGTTTCAGCTTCCTTTCAATGCTATGGGCACCCCAGAGGGGAGGAAACTTACAGTGGGAATGATGACTGGCAGCTGGAAATTCAGATAGCAAGGCAGACACAAAAGTGTCCAGAAGAGCCACAGAAGATGTCCAGAGGTTTCTGGATGTGATTGGGTGCCAAAGTGGGCATGCCCAGGTCCAAATGGAGCCAGGAGGATAAGGCGGGGAGGGGCTGAGACCTTGAGAATGGGGAGTGGTCGAGGGGCCTGAAGATGTGGAAGGAGGCAGACTTAGTGGCTGGAGGGGTGGCAGGGGGGTAAAGCAGGTGCAGGGAAAGCAGGAGGGGTGAGTGTGGGAGACACAGGGTCAGAGCCCTTGAAGGGCAGACCCCAATGACTCTAAGATGGAGCAGAAATCCCAATCACTGGGCTGAGGAGGTTGCGCAGATATGAAGCCAGAATAGACTTGGTCCTTGACAGAGATGGTCCTGTCTCTGAAAATGAGGAAGCGGAGGGAGTGAGAGGAAAAGTGTGGAGCAGCCACTTAGGCTTTTGTGAAGGAAGTGTGTCTTAGAGATCAGAAGAGGGGAAGAGGCAGGTAGTCAACAGATGACCCCAGCTTTACCGTAGGTGTGATGGGCTGAAGTGTCCCCCAAAACCCGTATGTTGAACTTCTAAACCCCAGGACCTCAGAAAGTGTCTATATTTAGTGAGAGGGCCTTTATTGATTGATTGATTGATTGATCAAGACAGAGTCTTGCTCCGTCACCCAGACCAGAGTGCAGTGGTGTGATCTCGGCTCACTGCAACCTTCACCTCCCGGGTTCAAGTGATTCTCCTGCCTCAGCCTCCTGAGTAGCTGGGATTACAGGTGCCCACCACCATGCCCAGCTAGGGTTTCACCATATTGGACAGGCTGGTCTCAAACACCTGACTTCAGGTGATCCACCTGCCTCGGCCTTCCAAAGTGCTGGGATTACAGGTGTGAGCCACTGCACCTGGCCAAGAAAGGGCTTGTAAAAGAGGGGATTAAGGTAAAATGAAGTCTTCAGGGTGAGCCCTGATCCAATGTGACTGGTCTCCTTATCAGAAGAGGAGATGAGGACACAGATACAAAAATAAGTGACGGCCAGGAACAGTGGCTTATGCCTGTAATCACAACACTTTGGGAGGCCGAGGGGAGCGGATCACAAGGTCAGGAGATCAAGACCATCCTGGCTAACATGGTGAAACCCTGTCTCTACTAAAAACACAAAAATTAGCTGGGTGCGATGGCACACGCCTATATATTTTGTAAAAATACAAGAAATTAGCCGGGTGTGGCAGTGTGTGCCTGTAATCCCAGCCACTCGGGAGGCTGAGGCAGAAGAATCACTTGAACCCAGGAGGCGGAGGTTGCAGCTAGCCGAGATCATGCCACTGCACTCCAGCCCAGGTGACAGTGTGAGACTCCATCTCAAAAAATAAATAAATAAATAAAACAAGGGAACACCACATGAGGGCACAGAAGACAACCATCTGCAAGCCAAAAACAGAGGCCTCAGGAGATGGACAACCCTGTCCACACCTTGATTTTGGACTTCCAGCCCCCAGAACTGTGAAGAAATAAAATCTCAGCTGTTTGGCCAGGCAAGATGTATATACAGTATACATAGTATTGTGTATATACTTTTTTTATAGTATATATAGTATACAAAGTATTGTAAGGCTGGGCATGGTGGCTCATGCCTGTAATCTTAGTACTTTGGGAGGCCGATGCGGGTGGATCATGAGGTCAAGAGATCGAGACCATCCTGGCCAACATGGTGAAACCCTGTCTCTACTAAAAACACAAAAATTAGCTGGGTGCGATGGCACGCGCCTGTAGTCCCAGCTACTTGGGAGGCTGAGGCAGGAGAATCACTTGAGCCGGAAGGCGGAAGGTGCAGCGAGCAGAGATCGCACCACTGCACTCCAGCCTGGTGACAGAGTGAGACTCCATCTCAAAAACAAAAAACAAAAAACAAAAAAACCAAAGTATTGTATATATACTTTTTCAGTGCATGTATATAATATGTATATATACTATGTACATAATTGTATATATACTATGTACATATGCATACAAATACATACAGCTTGTATATACACATAGATGTATTACAGTGTATGTATAATACATGTATATAAAATATGTATGCATGTGAAAGATACATGTATGTAACATGCACGTACATATACATATGTATACATGTGTAATGTATACATATGTATATATGTAATATATGTCCATATATATGCAAAATGTACTTGTGCATATGTATTTTTTTCAGAGATGGGGTTCCACTCTGTCACACAGGCTGTAGTGCAGTAGCCTGATCATAACGAACTACAGTCTCAAACTCCTGGACTCAAGTGATCCTCCTGCCTCAGTCTCCCAAGTAGCTAGGAATACAGACATGCACCACTACACCTGGCTAATTTTTAAATTTTTTATAGAGAGGGGGTCCTGCTATGTTGCCCAGGCTGATCTCAAACTCCTAGCCTCAAGTGATCCTCCCACCTTGGCCTCCCAAAGTGCTTGGATTACAGGTGTGAACCACTGCACCAGCCCTTCATATTATGTATTTTTAAATTAGATGTTTTGTTCTCCCTTATAAGCAGAAGCTAAATAATGTGTATACACAAACAAGTGTGGAGTAATAGATACTGGAGACCCAGAAGGGTGGGAGGGGAGTGAGGAATGAGAAATTCCTTAATGGATACAATGTACACTATTTAGGCAATGGTTACACTAAAAGCCCAGAGTTCACCACCATGCAATATATCCATATATCAAAACTGCCCTTGTATGTACCCCCAACATTTACACAAAGGAAAAAAAAAAAGGGAAGAAAAAGAAAATGAGGTGCTTAATAGTCATATTTTGCAATCAAATACATGTACTTTAAGCCAATAAAAGTGTTAAGGTTACATCAAATTGCCTTTTTTTTTTTTTTTTTTTTTGAGACCAAGTTTCACTCTGTTGCCCAGGCTGGAGTGCAGTGGCATGATCTCAGCTCACTGCAACCTCTGCCTCCTGAGTTCAAGCAATTCTCATGCCCCAGCCTCCTGTATAGCCGGAACTACAGATGTGAACCATCATGCCTGGCTAATTTTTATATTTTTAGTAGAGATGGGGTTTTGCCATGTTGGCCAGGCTGGTCTTGAACTCCTGACCTCAAGTGATCTGCCTGCCTCGGCCTCCCAAAGTGCTGGGATTACAGGTATGAGCCATCAAGCCCAGCCACTTTTTTTTTTTTTTTTTTTTTTTAATAAAAAGAGTAGCACTACATCAAGGCCTGCCTGTCGGTTTGCCTGCCTGCCTTCCTTCCTTCCTTCCTTCCTTCCTTCCTTCCTTCCTTCCTTCCTTCCCTCCCTCCCTCCCTTCCTTCTTTCCTTTTTTTCTTTCTTCCCTCCTTTTTTTTTTTTTTGAGATGGAATCTCGTTTTGTCACCCAAGTTGGAAGGCAGTGGCTTGATCTCAGCTCACTATAGCCTCTGCCTCCCAGATTCAAGTGATTCTTCTCCTGCCTCAGCCTCCCAAGTAGCTGGGATTACAGGAATGAGCCACCACGCCCAGTTCATTTTTGTATTTTTAGTAGTGACAAGGTTTTACCATGTTGGCTAGGGTAATAAAGGTCATTATTTCTAAACTGCTAATGATGATAATAATCCATTTATGATTATGTTTATATAGTTGGATTTATAAATGTGTGCATTTACATGCACATAAGGTGCTTAAAAAAGTTATTCATAATCCTTATTATTATTATTAAAGTTGTATTACATGACATTAGACCATATAAGATAGTTATAACCAAAAAAAGAGCTACAAATTTTTTAGTCATTAAAACAATGGCTTTCTTCTTTTTTGAGACAGGGTCTCACTGTGTCACCCAGGCTGGGGTACAGTGGCACAACGTCAGCTCACTGCAACCTCTGCCTCCCAGGTTCAAGCAATTCTCCTGCCTCAGCCTCCTGAGTAGTTGGGACCACAGGTATGTGCCACCACGCCAGGCTAATTTTTTGTATTTTTGGTAGAGACAGGGTTTCACTATGTTGCCCAGGCTGGTCTTAAACTCCTGAGCTCAAGCAGTCCACACACCTTGGCCTCCCAAAGTGCTGGGATTACAGGCGTGAGCCACCACACCCGGCCAACAATGGCTTATTTTGCAGAAATATGTAAACCTGAGTGATGTGACTCCAAGGTTTGTCAATTTGGTCCCATTATTTCAGAGGAACTTGGGGTAAGTGCTGATTTTCACAGGATTATTTCAATGAAGAACCCGAGGTTTACAGAGAATAACATGCCCAATTTAAACAGCTGCTAAGTGGTGGAGCCAGGATTGGAATCCAAGTCCTCTGAGTCTACAGCCCAGGTCCTTTCTGTGCACTGTATGGAATGACAGAAACATTTAAATCCTCATCAGACTGTAATCCAAGTCTGTAACTTCTGAAAACAATAGATGGTGTTGAGGGGAGAGGGGATGAATGCTTCCAGATATTAATCCTGTGATAAAGCTAGAATGGACACATTCTGTACATACTACGTACGACGGTACAGTGCTGGTGCAGCAACAGATGGAGCAATGGAATCAAACAGAAAATCTAGAAGTATTTGGTGTATGGTAAAATGGCACTTCAAATCAGTGGGGGAAAGAATACAATTAGTCAATATACTTGGAACAATATATTTGGAACAATTCACACCAAATACCCACTTTGCGCTAAAGATTAAAACTTACGGCTGGGCATGGTGGCTCATGCCTGTAATCCCAGTACTTTGGGAGGCCGAGGCAGGCGGATCACTAGGTCAGGAGTTCGAGACCAGCCTGGCCAACATAGTGAAACCCTGTCTCTACTAAAATAACAAAAAATTAGCCAGGAGTGGTGGCAGGCACCTGTAATCCCAGCCACTCCGGAGGCTGAGGCAGGAGAATCGCTTGAACCTGGGAGGCAGAGGTTGCAGTGAGCTGAGATCACGCCACTGCACTCCAGCCTGGGCAACAAGAGCGAAACTTCATCTCAAAAAGAATAAAAGAAAAAAACAAAAAAAATTTACTCCAGACCAGGCATGGTGGCCCACTCCTGTAATCCCAGCACTTTGGGAAGCTGAGGCGGGAGTACTGCTTGAGCTCATGGGTCCGAGACTTGCCTGGGCCACATGACAAAACCCCATCTCTATCAGAAATACAATCCCAGCACTTTGGGAGGCAGAGGCAGGTGGATCACTTGAGGTCAAGAGTTTGAGACCAGCCTGGCCAATATGGTGAAACCATGTCTCTACTAAAAATACAAAATTTAGCCAGGCATGGTGGTGCATGCCTGTAGTCCCAGCTACTTGGGAGGCTGAGGCAGGAGAATCGCTTGAACCTGGGAGACAGAGGTTTCAGTGAGTCAAAATCAGGCCATTGCACTCCAGCCTGGATGTCACATGAGACTCCATCTCAAAAAACAAACAAACAAACAAAAAAACAGAATTAGCCAAGTATGGTGTTGCACACCTGTAGTCCCAGCTACTCGGGAGGCTGACGTGGGAGAATGTCTTAAGCTAGGAGATGGAGGCTGCAGTGAGCTGAGATTGTGCCACTGCATTCCAGTCTGGGCAACAGAACCAGACCCTCTCACAAAAACAAAACAAAACAAAACAGTTACTCCAAGTGGATTAAAGAGCTAAATATAAAATATGAAATGATTAAAGAACTGCAACAGGCCGGGTGCGGTGGCTCATGCATGTAATCCCCGCACTTTGGGAGGCTGAGGCAGGCAGATCACCTGAGGTCAGGAGTTCCAGATCAGCCTGGCCAACATGGTGAAACCCCGTCTCTACTAAAAATACAAAAATTAGCTGGGCGTGGTGGCGGGTGCCTGTAATCCCAGCTACTCAGGAGGCTGAGGCAGGAGAATCACTTGCATCCGGGAGGCAAAGGGTGCGGTGAGCTGAGACTATACCACCGCACTCCAGCCTGGGTGGCAGGCAGAGTAAGACTCCTTCTCAAAACAAAACAAAACAAAACAAAAATCAGAACAAAAGTAGGTAAATATTTATCTGATCTTTGAGGGCGTGGAAGGGTTTTTGAGGAAAAAGAAATAAATCACAAAAGAAAAGGTGTGTACTTTAATTTACATAATTCTATATATACTATCATAGGTTAAATTAAAATGGAAATTACAAACTAGGAAAAAACATATTTACAGACAGAATTAATTAAGAGCCTCAGTATAAGAAAAGCTTCACTTTATTGATCCCTTATTGGGTATAAGACATGCTAAGCACTTGCATAAAATATCTCATCATAATCCTATAAGGGAGGTACAATAACCACCACTTTTTTTTTTTTTTTTTTTTTTTTTTGAGACGGAGTCTCACTCTGTCGCCCAGGCTGAAGTGCAATGGCGCGATCTCAGTTTACTGCAACCTCCGCCTCCCTGGTTCAAGCAATTCTCCTGCCTCAGTCTCCTGAGGAGCTGGGATTACAAGGTGCTCACCATCATGCCTGGCTAATTTTGTATTTTTAGTAGAGACAGGGTTTCACCATGTTATCCAAGATGGTCTCCATCTCCAGACTGCGTGATCCACCCATCTCAGCCTCCCAAAGTGCTGGGATTACAGGATTTTTTTTCGTTTTTTTGCTTTGTTTGTTTGTTTTGAGATGAGAGTCTCACTCTGTTGCCCAGGTTGGAGTGCAGTGGCACAATCTCAGCTCACTGCAACCTCCACCTCCCGAGTTCAAGTGATTCTCGTGCCTCAGCCTCCTGGGTAGCTGGGATTACAGGCACGTACCACCACACCCCATTTATTATTGTATTTTTAGTAGTTCGAGACCAGCCTGGCCAACATGGTGAAACCCAGTTTCTACTAAAAATACAAAAATTAGCCAAGTGTGTGGTAAACACCTATAATCCCAGCTACTTGGGAGACTGAGGCGGAAGAATCACTTGAATCTGGCAGGCGGAGGTTGCAGGGAGCCAAGATCATGCCACTGCACTCCAACCTGGGCAACAGAGCAAGACTGGTCTCAAAACAACAACAACAACAACAAAAACCCCAAATTTGTAAACTTTCTTAAAACATTATCAGAATTTTTTTTTGCGTTTTTTTTTTTTAAGCTCCTCAGCTATTGTTAGTGTATTTTATGTGTGGCCCAAGACAATTCTTCATCTTTCGATGTGGCTCAGGGACGTCAAAGGATTGGGCCCCCCGACTTAAAACTTAAATATTCCATAGTTGCATTATACATGGGAACCAAAGATAAAAATGTGCCTGTAGGACACTAACCAGATATAAAAGTAAGGTACTAATTTCTATAACAGAAAGAAACTGGTGGTTTGGCCAGTAAAAGGAAGATATCACCTACAACTCACCCCCAGGCAAATTAAATTAATTTCCTTTCCATATTCAAATCCCTAAAAAATACTTATAAAGACTTCACACATGAAAAAAAAATTCATGAGGGTCTGAAAGCAAAGCGTGCACACGCACACACACACACACACACACAAATCCACTTCATAATAAACAGTCTAAAAAGAAAAAATAAGTGCTTCACTCATGAGCCTGAAGTCAGTGACAAAAAAAATTAAAATAAAGACTTCACACAGACAGGATAGGATTGATCCTACATCTCTTGCTTCTTAGGTAACATTAATATTATAATTTACAAATCAAGTTGTTATAATTGTATAAATCTTCCAAGATAACTGATTTCTAATTTAAAAACACTTAAAAAGAAAGAACTGAAATGTACTCTCCAACCTAAAAAAAGTATCAGTTTCAAGCTATAGTCAATATTATACTTAATGGTAAAAAGCTAGAGGCGTTCATTTTAAAATCAGAATAAAACTCCCCTGAAATGAATATGTTGACGTAATTGTACAGCATTGTCCCACAAGTTTTTCTGGTGAATACAATATAACAGGAAATGGATGTGAGAGATTTAAATATTGGAAAGAAAAAGTTAATATTATCATTAATTACAGATTATATCATTGTATAACCAGAAAATTCAAGGAAATTAATGGAAATTATTTAAAGAGAAATCTAACTGTGGTGGCCATCATTTATTGAATTCCTTTATGTAAAACACCATACTAAAGTTTTCTCAGTGTCATGCATCTGTTAAGTAGCAGAGCTGGGATTCAAACCCAAGTCTGACTGACTACAAAGACTGTGTTCTTTCGAATATCTTATTGCTTTGCTCTGTAGACAGTTACAACACACTCACAGACACACACACACAGACACACACACTCCTATATGAAGGCAATAACCATTACAAAAATACTATTTTAATACGTCATTCACAAAGCAACAAATTCAGGAAGGTTTGTCTACAACCAATAAATGAAAAACAACAAACCTAGATATACATATAAGAAGAGAGATGAAGGAAGATTTACATAGAAAGACCAAAATTTTATTTTTAAGATGTTCATTCTACATTAATTTATATCTTAAATGCAACTCCAATCAAAACCCTAACTGGATAAAATATTGTACAGGGAGAAATATAACAAAAATAATTCCCAAGTACATCTCAGAAAAACAAGCAGATGAGAATAGCAAATACAATTTTGCTAAAGAACTATAGAAAGGAGTACTAGATATTAATTCTCTTATAAATCTATAATAAAAGAGTATGGGGGCATGCAAGAAAGGCCAAAAGAGACCCCACCTCACACCTATGAGGTGCCTATTATTAAAAAAACAAACAAACAACAACAACAACAACAAAACCAGAAAACAGCAAGTGTTGGCAAGGCTCTGGAGAAATATAAACCTTTAAACACTGCTGGTGGGATTGTAACATGGTGTAGACTTTATGGAAAGTATGGCAGGTCTTCAAAAATTAAAAATAGAATTGCCATATGATTCAGCAATTCCACTTCTAGATATATACACCAAAGAACTGAAAGCAGGGACTTGAAGAGACATCTGTAAACCCATGTTCATAGCAGCACTGTTCACAATAGCCAAAAGGCAGAAGCAACTCAAGTGTCCATCAACAGATGAATGGATAAACAAAAAATGTGGCCTATCCATACAATACAATATTATTCAGCCCTAAAAAGAAAGGAAATTCTGACACATGCTACAAGTGGATGAACCTTGAAGACGTTAGCTCAGTGAAATAAGCCAGTCACAAGAGGAAAAACATTGTATGATGCTACTTATATGATGTACCCAGAGTACTCCAATTTAACAAGACAGGAAGTAGAATGGCAGCTGCCAGGGGCTGGGGGTGGGGGAATGGGGAGTTTGTGTCTAATGGGTATAGAGTTTCAGTTTGGGAAGATGAGAAAGTTCTGGAAATGGATGGTGATGATGGTTGTATCACACTGTGCATATACTTAATGCCACTGAACCGTATACTTAAAAATTGTTAAGATGCTCAATTTGTATGTAATTTATACTTTACCACAATTTAAAAAAAAATTGCCACATGACTGCTGAAGGCACCAGTCACATCCAGTATTTTATTCAAAGATGCATCTTGCATTCAGAGCATCCCAATGACACAGCACACAGCTGTGGCTGGGCAAACGGGATGTCCCCAGCACTACAGCCAGTTCTACAGACCTAGCTGAGAGCAGGGTGATACCTGCTTCTCAGGCTTCTTCTCATGACTCAAACCAAAGACCAGGGACGCCACAGGAAACCGAATGCTAGAACCATAAAACAACGCAGAGCCATTTCT
The DNA here is from genome assembly GCF_002776525.5 of Piliocolobus tephrosceles. Lineage (NCBI taxonomy): Eukaryota > Metazoa > Chordata > Mammalia > Primates > Cercopithecidae > Piliocolobus > Piliocolobus tephrosceles. The sequence goes on from NC_045438.1 coordinate 161,273,355, forward strand.
TTATTGCCATCTCTTCAGCTTAGAACTTTTCACAAAAGTAATTTATGAAGGGCAAAGTTCTCAGCCCATGGAATTCCAGGGGTTTGGCTCATCTGGTGCAGACAGAGTTCTTTCCTGTTCCCACAGATAACACTGGGGGGCTTTTCTGTGGGGCTGTGAAGGATGACACCACGTCATAAATGAAAGGTGAAAATGAAGTATGCCTGAGAGGTCTGCCCTGAGTACTTGCTTCAACAGTCTGAGCTCCAGTTTCAAGGATTATTTTGAGAACTTAATTTAGCTATAGTCAAACATGCCCATTTGTAAGGGGCCTAAGTAAGTCACCTGTCTTTAAGCCCGAGGTCTGAAGCACCATTCAGCTCCTCCAGCATTGTTTGCAATACAAAGATACAAGCACACTTTCTTTTTAAAATCTGGTCCAATGGCTCTCTGAAGCTGCCTTTAGTCTTCTAAAGGCTCTTTGGCCACCTACTGGATTTTTTCAGTGCCAGAGCTGGGCAGAAAAAGAGCAACTTACTGCCCTTGTTCAAAGGAAAGCGAGAAGAGTTGCAGACTGGAAGCTAGACAGACTTTGTTATTCAGTACCCTCAGGGATTTGCAAGAGAATAGCTCAGACACAGTCTGTCACTACCCTTCTCTCAAGGAAAAGCCAATTATTTCTCCGACCTAAGGAGTCCAGCAGGAATGTGGAATGGAAAAGCTTCTATGACATCTTTATTGTGGGCAAAAGGAGGGAAAAAGAAAAGGTGACAAAATTAAAGTATTTTGCTTATTTTTTCGAAGTTACCCGGGGAAAAATGTTTAAATGACTTGCCAGTTTTTTTCCCCCTCATATTTAAAAAAGGATTATCAGCTACTTTCACTTTCTAATGAACAGCTCTAGTCTTCTAAAGGAATTCTGTGTGGGACATTTAATTTAAACTGAAGTCATTCTGATTAATAAAAAGATGTGGAAACCTCCCGTTCTTTTTTTTTTTTTTTTTTGTATTGAATACGTGAATTCTGTTAGATGTGGCCCTTGAGATCAGACAGCGAAGCTAGAAAAAAATGGAAGTTACGACTCATTCAGGAAGAACACACTGAAAGTGAAAGATTCATTAAGAATGCGCCTTTGACTCTCAGATGGTGCAGGCGCACAGGTGGAAGCTGAGGAAGGCTGGGCTGAGGGGGTCGCTGTGGGTGCAGCCAGGGTGTAGGGTGTGCCGGAAACTCATCAGAGTCATTTGAGAAACCTCGGTCATGGTTGTGGACATCAGGGTCCCAAAACTACAATTTTTCAAAATCAGATCAGAGTCTGAGAGGTGCTGGTAGTTAAGGACTGTGCCTTAGGTACTGACCCTGACAGTTGGTGCTGCCTTGAAGGAGGCTTGGGGAGGTGACTTCAAAATGCATACCAGCCAGTGGGGGAATGACTCAGAGCCCACCTATTAAATGAGTCTAACAGTCATTTAATAAATTGGGAAATTGGGATTCTGAAAGCTGATGTGTGACTTGCTGAAGGTCCAACGCTACTCAGAGCAGCAAAGCTAAGCAGAGATGAGACTTAGATTCAGACCTCCTGACCCCAAGAATTGAGAGTTCAGCAGTCTTCTATGTGAAACCCAAAAGCATCCACTGATGCTAGCATCTGTCAGAGAGAGGCAGGACAAGGCCAAGGCCACATGGCTGTAGCTAGTATCACCAGCCTCCGCTCTGTCATCAGGAGACGTGGCATTGGTACAGATCCCTGGGACGCTGCCAAGTGCTCCAGCTTTGAGGGCAGCCTCTTCAGCAGTGAAAGAAATCAGGGAAAGACAGGAAAGCCCCTCCAAGGCCAGCGGGCTAGGATGCAAACCACCCAGATAGTCTCCCAGGCTTGCAGCTCCCTTGGGGCTTTTCATCTGCCTTGGGTCTTTCTAGGTGTTCTAGCATCTCAAGTTGCTCGAAGCATTGCTTTTATTTACCTCTCTGTTCTCATTCCCTTCTGTCTTCCAAGCAGCTAAGAATACCCCTTGTAGACCTGGTCTCCTTCAGTTTCCTTAACCCATTTATAGTGAATTTCAGATCAACAAAACATTGCATTGTCAATAAATCTGGATTATGAAGTTGGAAACAAATAAAAGTTAACATGTGCTGAGAGCCCTGACTCAATTTTGAGTCAAGTGGTTTGCCCAAGTGACCTCATTTAACCCTTGCAATTGCCCTTCGAGGCAGATAGTCTGCCCCCACTGACAGAAAAGAGATTCAGAGAGGTTAAACCACCCAAGGTCCCAGAATGAACCAATCCTAAGTCTCCACTGTGGACAGTGAAATGACGCAGTGCCATTTGCCAACATCCATAAATCACAACAGTGAGGGGTCCCGCTACCGACTTAGTCCCTACTTGAAATAGTGATTTTAATTTTCTTAAAAGGTGTTGTGGTTAAAACAGACCAACAAATCGAACTTGCTTTGGTCAGACAGCTCTGAACCCCACCCTCCCTGTGGGCCCCACCTTGAGGATGGGAAGAAGAGGGCTGCTGGAACGCCAGGCTGGACACGAGAAGCTGCGGAAGTGCCATTCCTCTTTTTCCTAAATGTGCACCAATACACTAGATTTGCGAAAGGCAGAGAAAGGTTCTTGTTTAAAAACTAGAGTGATAAGGAGCACCTTGGGATGAAATGGAGAAATGGCTCTAAGCACAGAGCTGTTGTTTTTCTGCCTGCCCCTCCAACGTACAAAAATGTCACCCAGCTGACAGGACAAAGGTGAAAGAGGGGATGATCACTGGAAAAGAGATTTGCAGCCGAGACTGCCGTAGCTGTCTGAATGCTGTAAAGCAAAGCCACATGCAAGAAGAAGAGAGGCAGAAACATCACGTACCCAGGGAGAGGGCTTAGTTGACAAGCTAACTAGAGTAAGGCGCTTTGCTTTTTTTCTGTGAGATGGAGTTTTACTCTGTCACCCAGCCTGGAGTGCAATGGCGTGATCTCGGCTCACTGCAACCTCGGCCTCCCGGGTTCAAGCGATTCTCCTGCCTCAGCCTCCCGAATACCTGGGATTAGAGGCATCCGCCACCACGTCTGGCTAATTTTTGTATTTTCAGTAGAGACGGGGTTTCACCATGTTGGCCAGGCTGGTCTCAAACTCTTGACTTCAGGTGATCCACCCGCTGTGGCCTCCCAAAGTGCTGGGATTATAGGTGTGAGCCACCTTGCCCGGTAGAGTAAGGGGCTTTTTTGTTTTTGAGACTAAGTCTCGCTCTGCTGCCCAGGCTGGAGTGCAGTGGGGCGATCTCGGCTCACTGCAACCTCTGCCTCCTGGGTTCAAGCGATTCTCCTGCCTCAGCCTGTCGAGGAGCTGGGATTACAGGCGTGAGCCACCACACCCAGCTAATTTTTTATATTTTTAGTAGAGATGGGGTTTCACCGTGTTAGCCAGGATGGTCTCGGTCACAATCTCCTGACCTCCTCTTGATCCACAGGCCTCAGCCTCCGAAAGTGCTGGGATTATAGGCATGAGCCACCGCACCCAGCCAAGTGAGGGGCTTTTCAACAGAAGAAACCACCAAGAGGAAGCTGAGGAAGCAAAATGCTGTGAACTCATATGTACGATAAATGGTGCTCCTTTCTGCATATTCAGCCGTCACCAGCATAAACAGGTAGTTTATGCTTCATCCACTGCGTGCATTACGGGTATTTCAAACAACACAATGATATGGATCAAGGCAGGATGTAAGTCAAAAATCTGCCAAGCAGAGGACCAAATTCCATCCTAAAATGAAGATTATTTGTGAGTGTGTATGTGTGTGCTCTCCACTTAGAAATACTAATTTCTGGCTGGGCGTGGTGGCTCACGCCTGTAATCCCAGCACTTTGGGAGGCCGAGGCAGGCAGATTGTCTAAGTTCGGGAGTTCGAAACCAGCTTGGGCAACATGGTGAAACCTCGTCTCTACTAAAAATACAAAAAAGTGGCCGGGTGTGGTGGCAGGCACCTGTAATCCCAGCTACTCAGGAGGCTGAGGCAGCGGAGTCGCTTGAACCCGGAAGGCAGACGTTGCAGTGAGCAGAGATCATGTCACTGCACTCCAGCCTGGTGACAGAGCGAGACTCTGTCTAAAAAAAAAAAAAAAAAAAGAAAAGAAAAAGAAAGACTTATTTCCAGTTCCTCAAACTTCTGAAAGATTCCAGGATTGTACTGTTTTTTGATGGGATTAATACACAAAGCTGTCACCACTAAGCACGGCCATAAGTCACAATGTCTTTCTGGCAGTTGATGGAGAAAGTTATCTGGGAGGGTGGGGAGGGGAGGGGAGGTGATGCCCAGACAGGTCAGAAGAGGCTCCTATGGGAACAGAAATACCTGCCATGGCAGGATCCACAAAACCCCAAGCAGTGGAGACTGGATGGCTTTGAATCCAAAGGTTCTCTTAGATTGAACCTACCATCCCTGTAAAGGTCCAAATTAAAACCATTTACAGGTCCAGAGAGGTCTCCTCTAGGAGATAATTCACAATCATCTGCCCTGGCAATGAAAGAAAAAACCTGAAATCTTAACTGATTGTGGCACAAGGATGGTGGAAGAATACAGACCTTGCCATGGATATTTTCTTGGTATTCAGTAACAAGTCAGCATCCCTGGAGGCGGGCTTTCCCAGTTAACTGGGTTCTTCATTGTTCCCAACCACACTCCTTGTGCATTCAGTATGCACAACACATCTGTAGATGCCCCTGGCTGCTTGTGCAATGGACAGGTCCCAACCTGGATGTGAAAGTTTCTGCACCTTTGCAAGAACATGGTCCAAAAGCTACTTCGCAATAGGTAAGTACGGCAAGGCCAGTCCCTGTCTCAAAAATGGATGGTGGAGAGTTAAATGAGAAATTTGCTTCTTAAAATAGGCTACCTAGAACAAGGGTGCTATAAAAATGCACAAATCCTGGTTCTCTCTCTTATTAGCTGGCAACCCAGACAAATTATCTAACTTCTATGGGTTTCCATTTGTTCACCTTTAAAGATACATGACCTTGTGTACCAGAGAGGATTACTATATAAATTAAATAATGCACACCAGCACTCAGCACAGTGCCTGGCCCACGGTGAAGAACAGGGTTCATTCCCTCAGAGGCTCTCTTTCTACCAATTCCAGACTCACAAATACCAACTGTATCTATTGATCTCTTCTGATTTTGTGATGCGCTTTTATTAGAAATAAGCTCCACAAGGGCAGGGACCTTTTCTATTTTAACAAACAGCCCTAACTCAGTGCTAAGTAAGTATCTGTTGTACAAACACATTAGTAAACAGAGATGTCAATACTCTTTGGAATAACTGTTGATATTTATCTGTAGGTGTGTATCCAGTGGGTGATGGTAGTATGTTTTTGATCTTAGGAACCACAGCTGCGTTGTGTAGCATAATTAGTGCATGGTACCAACAGAGTCTATGGTATACATATGCCCAACACGGGGCTTCTCAAACGTTTTGGTCTCGGGACTCCCTTACACTCTTAAAATTACTGAGGGCCCCAAACCACCCCCCTCTTTTTTTTTTTTTTTTTTTTGAGACAGAGTTTTGCTGTGTCACTGAGGCTGGAGTGAAGTTGAGGTGGTGCAATCTCGGCTCACTGCAACCTCTGCTACCTGGGTTCAAGCGATTCTCTTACCCCAGCCTCCCAAGTAGCTGGGATGACAGGTGCCAACCACCACACCTGGCTAATTTTTGTATTTTTATTAGAGACGGGGTTTTGCCATGTTGGCCAGGCTGGTCTTGAACTCCTGACCTCAAGTGATCCGCCCACCTCGGCTTCCCAAAGTGCTGGGATTACAGGCGTAAGCCACGTGCCTGGCCTTTATTTTTTCATTTTTTTTACTTTAAATTTCTCCTAACTCCCCAAACTTGTTATTTAAAAAAAAAAAAAAAAGATAAGATTATTTGTTTCTTTTTGAGACATTCTGTTGCTCAGGCTAGAGTGCAGTGGTGCAATCATGGCTCACTGCAGCCTCAACCACCTGGGCTTAAGTGATCCTCCTACCTCAGCCTCCTGGGCAGCTGGGACTACAGGTATGTGCCACCATGCTTGGCTAATTGTTTTATTATTTGTAGTTTTTTTATTAGGCTCACTGCAGCCTCAAACTCCTGGGCTCAAGCGATTCTCCTGCCTTGGCTTCCCAAAGTGCTAAGCTCTTTTTCTTTTTTTTTAATTTTGAGACGAAGTCTCGCTGTGTTGCCCAGGCTGGAGTGCAGTGGCGCGATCTCGTCTCACTGCAAGTTCCGCCTCCCGGGTTCATGCCATTCTCCTGCCTCAGCCTCCTGAGTAACTGGGACTACAGGTGCCTGCCACCACGCCCGACTAAGTTTTGTATTTTTACTAGAGACGGGGTTTCACTTTGTTAGCCAGGATGGTCTCGATCTCCTGACCTTGTGATCCACCCACCTCGGCCTCCTAAAGTGCTGGGATTACAGGCATGAGCCACTGTGCCCGGCCTAAGCTCTTTTTCTTAAGTGCTTCCTCAAGACCATACTTCCTCCCTGGAGTCTTCTTTAGAACAGTCACAGAAAGTGCTTCTTTCTCCATCTGGCCTACACATAGAATTTCCATTTACCATGACACTGCTTGGTAGGTTTAAAATGTCATAAATGAATTTATCATAGGTTGTGTGTAACCAGTCTGTGTTGATTTTCTTTTCTTTTTCCTTCTTTTTTCTTTTTTTTTGAGATAGAGTCCCACTTTGTCACCCAGGCTGGAGTACAATGGCACGTCTCAGCTCACTGCAACCTCTGCCTCCCGGGTTCCAGCAATTCTTCTGCCTCAGCCTCCGGAGTAGCTGTGATTACAGGTGGCTGCCACCACACCCGGCTAATTTTGTATTTTTAGTAGAGACAGGGTTTCGCCAGGTTGGCCAGGCTGGCTCAACTCCTGACCTCAGGTGATCTGCCCACCTTGGCCTCCCAAAGTGCTGGGATTACAGGTGTGAGCCACCGCACCTGGCCCAGTCTGTGCTAATTTTCATAGCACCATTGTAATATTAGAGAATATAATTTAATCTATTTTATGGTCATTTATCAAACTGTTTTTATTAAATGAAGCACTGACTTTGCGTCACCTGTCTACACAGAGGCACAGTGTAATAAATCAGATACTCTTATTTATTACAGGGAATCCTGCTAGTTTACATTAAATTCTCTTTGTGAAGACCCATGGAAGGAAGGTCTTGGGGCCAAGAAAAAAACTGAGTTTCTCCTGCACCACCAGTTTGTTTTCATATTATAAGGACCTTCCAAATTGTATCATTAATCATTTCCCCTTCTTGCTTTGAGTGCTTTTAGGAAGCTGAAAGCCAACTCTGCAGACCACATCTAGTAGACGATCTGGATCTCAGGATGTACATTTTGTGCATCAACCTTATCTCAAGGTTTAGCCTCAGTTCACCCACTTATTTATTTTAAATACTGTTGTACTAGCTGGATAGGAGGAGTAAGTTCCAGTGTTTTTTTTTTTTTTTTGAGACGGAGTCTCGCTCTGTAAGTTCCAGTGTTCTACAGCACTGTAACAACAATTATATATAGTTCAATTATATACTTCTATAGCACTAAAACAACAATTTATGGTATATTTTCAAATAGCTAGAAGAGCAGATTTTGAATGCTTCCAACACAAAGAAATGATCAACGTTAGAGGTGATGGATATGCTAATTACCATAATTTGACCATTGCATATTGTACACATGAATGGAAAATCACACTGAATGCCATAAATATGTACAATTATTCTGTGTCAATTAAAAATAATAATATGAGGCCGGGCATGGTGGCTCACGCCTGTAATCCCAGCACTTTGGGATGCCAAGGTCAGTGGATCACCTGAGGTCAGGAGTTTGAGACCAGCCTGGCCAACATGGAGAAATGCTGTCTCTACTAAAAATACAAAAATTACCGTGGCGGGAGACGCCTGTAATCCTAGCTACTCAGGAGGCTGAGGCACAAGAATCACTTGAACCCAGGAGATGGAGTTCCAGTGAGCCAAGATTGCACCACTACACTCTAGCCTGGGCAGCAGAGCAAGACTCTATCTCAAAAATATTAATAAGAAGAAGAACAACATGAAAAAACTGTGGGTATAATGAAAGAAACTTTCCGCAAATAAACAAAATCTGAAAAGACTAGAATCAGGCCCCAGAAATTCATGACACTATTTAAAACAGACTGGCTAAGGTTAAAATAGACACATTAGAGTCTTCGTAAGTTTAACATTATTTGAATTTCTATAGTTTTTTTCCCCATGGAGGAATAAATACTATTATATTTAGTATGTGTATTTCTACAATCCCTTTTTGGGATGAGGCAGGGTATGTATGAATAAGTAGAATTATTTATTTATTTATTTATTTATTTATTTATTTATTTATTTTGAGATGGAGTCTTGCCCTGTCACCCAGGCTGGAGTGCAATGGCGCTATCTCGGCTCACTGCAACCTCCGCCTCCCAGGTTCAAGGGATTCTCCTGCCTCAGCCTCCCAAGTAGCTGGGATTACAGGTGCCCACCACCACGCCCAGCTAATTTTTGTGTTTTTAGTAGAGATGGGGTTTCACAACGTTGGCCAGGCTGGTCTCAAACTCCTGACCTCAGGCGATCTGCCTGTCTCGGCCGCCCAAAATGCTGGGATTACAGGCATGAGGCACCACGCCCGGCTGGAATGAATCTTTAATCTACTACTTATAGTTTTAATTTTAATCTCATTGCCTCCCCTCCCCTCCCTCCCTCCTTTCCTTTCTTCCCTCTTTCCCTCCCTTCCCTTTTACTCGCTTTCTCTCCCTCCCTCCCTCCTCTCCTCCTTCCTTCCTTCCCTCCCTCCCTCCCTTCCTTCCTTCCCTTTTTTCTTTCTCCCATTCATTCATTCATTTTTTGATACAGTGTCTCTCACTGTGTTGCTCAGGCTGGCCTCAAACTCCTGGGCTAAAGTGATCCTCCCATCTCAACTTCCCAAAGTGCCGGGATTACAGGCATGAGCCACCACTCCCAGACTAATTTACTTCTTCAATCGACGTTCTCAGATGAGTCCCTGAGATAAATGGTCAAAAATCAGTTGTAGCAAAGTAGGAAGTAGAAAAACCTTTAGCCACTTGTTTTCCATAGTCTATATTATTAACTACATTTCCACACACAAATGAGCTGTTTTTTAACATTACAAACATTGAACTACCACACATCTAATGCACTTTGAGGGTGACTCTTTTCAAAAGCTCTCTTGCAATCAGAGGAAAGGAAGAAAAATGCCAGGTAAATGACATGTATTATCTTTTACTCCTCACAAACACCTATGAAATGCTATTATTTCTTCCCCATTTGATAGGTGAGAAAATGGAGGCCCCAAAAGTTTAATTTTCCTAAAGTTACACAGATGGTAAAGGCAGAATTTGAAAATCAGGTCTTTGGCACTCAAACGCTCATGAAAGTGTGTTCATTGTGTGAAAGTTCAAGGAAGTGTTCGTTTATGATCTGCACTTTTCTGGGTGAATATTACACTGCTATACAATGGGAAAAGAAAAAGGTCAAAAGGTTCTTCTGATGTATCCCAATTGAATGCCAACATGACAAAGTGAAGGATGTAGGTAGAGCAGAAGAACAAGGTACATGTCCCTTGGCAGCCCCAGCAGATTGGTTCCAGGACCCCCGAAGATATCAAAATCCATGGGTGTTGAAGTCCCTGATGTCAAATGGCACAATATGTGCAAATAACCTATGCACAATCTCTCATATACTTTTTACTTTTTTTTTTTTTCCAGTGTCAGTTTGTTCATGTGTATTTTTTTTTTTTTTGGTAGAGGCAGAGTCTCACTATGTTGCCCAGGTTGATCTTGAACTCCTGAGCTCAAGTGAACAGTCTGCCTTAGCCTCCCAAAATGCTGGGATTACAGGCATGAGCCACTGTGCCCAGCCTTTTCATATACTTAAAATCAGCTCTACATTACTTCTAATACCTAATGCAATGTAAATTCTGTGTAAATAGTTGTTGTACTGTATTGCTTTTTATTTGTATTATTTTTGTTGTTTTTATTTTTCAAACAAATTTTTACATTATTTATTTATTTTTTTTAGAGACAGGGTCTCACTATGTTGCCCAGGCCAGTCTTGAACTCCTAGTCACCTCAGCCTCCCAAGTAGCTGGGATTACAGGCACAGGCCACCATGCCCAGCCCTGTTGTAGAATATTTTGGGTCCTTGATTGGTTGAATCCTAAGATGGGGAAGCCGTGGACATAGAGGGCCAACTATAATGAGGTAGAGGACCAACTTCCTTCCCAGGAAGTATAGTCAGGACCAACTACAATGAGGTCCTGATGTTACTGTCTTAACTATTCAATGCCGGTGGGATTATTTTTATGAACGAAATAAATCTAATGAATGGATTCTTTATTAAGTTTGCACTGGGTCAGAGGGATGACATAAGTGATAACCCATGCTTGTGTGTTTGAGGCCTTCACAGTAAAGGAGCAGGCCGAAAATAGATCGAAATGCAATAATAATGGTAACAACAACATGTACCTCATCTTTTATTATCTTTTTGTGAGATTTTCTTCTTTCTCATTAAAAACATGTATAAGCAAATGTAATATCAACAAGTAGGTTTTCTACTTTACTGGATATTAAACTTTCCAGCTGACCTGATACTATTTTAGGAGCGCCTCTGCCATCATCTGCCACCATTTATTTAGAAATGTAAAGTAGCTTTATTATCATTAACCTAAATAATTCATAATTAGGAAGGTAAACCCGCCTCTAAAAACAAAGCCCTACCATAGGAATCATTTTGAAGTTGAATTTCTTACAGCTTATTCATGACAAGATTCAGACTGATTAGAACAGTCCTTGCGTAAAATCAGATGAAAGGGGCAAAAGGAAGGTACTGAACTGAGCATCAGGGACTGGATTCCAGTTTTGCCACTAATTAGTTGCTACCTTGAATAAGTCACTTAATATGTAGGTTTTTCCTTCCTTTTTCAGTAAAATGGAGACATCAAATTTCTAAAGTTTCCTCCATTTGACCCTTCTGAAGTGGCTCAAAAACAATTATATTGAGGCCGGGCACGGTGGCTCACGCCTGTAATCCTAGCACTTTGGGAGGCTGAGGCAGGTGGATCATGAGGTCAGGAGATCAAGACCATCCTGGCTAACATGGTGAAACCCCAACTCTACTGAAAACACAAAAAATTAGCTGGGTGTGGCGGAGAGCACCTGTAGTCCCAGCTGCTGGGGAGGCTGAGGCAGGAGAAGGGCATGAACTCAGGATGCACAGCTTGTAGTGAGCTGAGATCGTGCCACTGTACTCCAGCCTGGGCAACAGAGTGAGACTCTCAGCGGGCGCGGTGGCTCAAGCCTGTAATCCCAGCACTTTGGGAGGCCAAGACGGGCGGATCACGAGGTCAGGAGATCGAGACCATCCTGGCTAACACAGTGAAACCCCGTCTCTACTAAAAAATACAAAAAACGAGCCGGGCGAAGTGGCGGGTGCCTGTAGTCCCAGCTACTCGGGAGGCTGAGGCAGGAGAATGGTGTAAACCCGGGAGGTGGGGCTTGCAGTGAGCTGAGATCCGGCCACTGCACTCCAGCCTGGGCGACAGAGCGAGACTCCGTCTCAAAAATAAATAAATAAATAAATAAACAGAGTGGGACTCTGTCTCAAAAAAAAAAAAATTATATTAATATCCATCTGCATAGGGAACAATACAAAACTTTGAACATCCTCTTGTGAAAATGAAGAAGTCTGAGTGGGGACAGAGGCCCCTCACCTCCGCACAGCAGTAAGTGTGGATGGGTGAAGCCATGATGCTCCTTCAGAAACAGTTCTTGGCTTCCTCCAGCCTATAGACATCTGCCGATCTGGTTATAGGCCATGGACATGGCCTTGATACTAATGTTTCTGAAGGAGTCCCTAGGGGCCAGGGGAGGACACCAGAACCAGAGGACAAAATAGAGAGGCCAAGCCAACAATGACTGACATCATAAGCCCCTGCAATGATCTCTCTAAAGCCCAGAGTGATGCTAGTGATGGGGCCATCTGGGTCCCTGTCAGAGAGATGACAATTCTCTTCCAGAAAACAAAATCCTGTTTGACCGAAAGCAGAAAATCCAGTGGATGAAAGCCAGAGTCTAGAGAGAGATACACATTGCCTTCATATCACAACCATGAGGCCGAAGCCATATGACCACAGGCAAGTCTCTTTACATCTCTAAGCCTCAGTTTCCTGCTCAATAGAGATTCACAGAATTTAACCCAGGGGGTTCTTTTGAGAAATTAATGAAAAAAATACACCTACAACATCTAGCACACAGCCAAGCTAACAGCTAACAAGATAACAGCTTTCTGGACAGTAGTTCTCTCAGCACCGCTCCCCCCAGCCCCAACCCGAGTCCTCTCATTTATGCACAGGCATCTGCTAAGAAGTTTCTAGTTTGTCTGTATAACTTCCTGTACATCCCTCCCTTTTGTGGAATACCCGTCCCAAGCCATGGGGACTCTAAATGCTCAGTAAGGACTTGCTAAAAGAATGACTAATTCATAAGGGACCTAATATAGCACCAAGGCATGATTATGATGCAAGCAGACTCTCTGGCCCCATTTGTGCCAGAGACTCCGTTATTTTGTAATTAACAAATATCATGAATTTGCTTTGAAGACTGTAGAAGAACATGACGATTCTGCATCAAGTATTTGACTCAGGGCAAAGCATTTAACCTTTATGTACCTCAGTTTCCTTTTCTGTAAAGTGGGACTAACAATAGGAATCTACACACAGGTTTAAATGTGAAGGGACTGCCTGACACATGGCACTTAATAAATGTTAGTTATCTTATTTCATTTCATTTATTTATTTATTTATTTTATTCATACAGACATGCAGTTTCACTATGTTGCCCAGGCAGGTCTCAAACTCCGGGCTCAAGCAAACCTGCCTTAGCCTCCCAAGCAGCTGGGACTACAGGTGTGCGCCACAGCATTTCGCATTAGACATCTTATTTTAAACCTGGTAGAAAATTTTCTATTAGGCCAGGCGCAGTGGCTCACGCCTGTAATCCCAGCACTCTGGGAGACTGAAGCGGGTGGATCACCTGAGGTCAGGAGTTCGAGGCCAGCCTGGCCAACATGGTGAAACCCTGTCTCTACTAAAAATACAAAAATTAAGCCTGGTGTAGTGGCCCTCACCTGTAATCCCAGCACTTTGGGAGGCTGAGGTGGGCGGATCACGAGGTCAAGAAATCGAGACCATCCTGGCCAACACGGTGAAACCCCGTCTCTACTAAAAATACAAAAATTACCTGAGCACGGTGGTGTGTGCCTGTAGTCCCAGCTACTCAGGAGGCTAAGGCAGGAGAATGGCGTGAACCCGGGAGGCGGAGGTTGCAGTGAGCTGAGATCACACCACTGCCCTCCAGCCTGGCGACACGGCGAGACTCCATCTCAAAAGAAAAGGAAAAAAACCCAGAAACATTAGCCGGGTGTGGTAACTCATGCCTGTAGTCCCAGCCACTTGGGAGGCTGAGGCATGGGAATCACTTGAGCCCAGGAGGCAGAGGTTGCGGTGAGCCAAGATCACACCACTGCACTCCAGCCTGGGCAAGAGAGTGAGACTTGGTCTCAAAAAAAAAAAAAAAAAAAAAAAAATGTAGCGATAGTGTAGCGATCAATACAATCCTGAGCCCGTAACACCTTCGTCATTGTTAGTGAGTCCGGTTTGACTGCCAGCACCACCAGGCAGTCAGGAGGCTCAACCTCCTACTTCCTCCTCTTCCCACTGTCTTACTCCCTTAGTCTAGATCAGGCCCTGGAATCTGCATTTTAAATATCTTCCTCGAGTGAGTTGGACACAGGTGGTCACCGAACTGACACATACGAACAAAACAAAAAAAAAAAGAAAAGAAAAGAAAAAATACAGACAGATATAGCCCTGGAACTTAATGTGAGGGAACTGGGCCAAATTTTGGGTGATTCCCCTCTCCCTCGAAGAGAGGGATTTATGGTTTGGGTAAAAACCATTAAGAACACATTGGTTTTTTTCATTGGTTTCACTTTGAGTTTCTGCCTCCTGCAACCCAAAACACAATCATACAGAGCTTCCCAGCGTAGCTCTGCACCCTGCGTGAGCAGGGCCATGTGACCGAGACTGCCTGTGCTGAAGAGCTGAAACCAGAGGAACACACAGGCAAGGGGAACCTACAGATAGTTCCCCCTTTACTTTCTTTTCTTTTTTAAAAAAATGATAATCCCATAGAGATGTAGGTGACATGTCTGACAAATGGAAAAAGGAATGACGCTTGTTCTCATTTAGAGAAAGCTTGCTGATGCTGGATGTGTGTCAATGCACAAAGCTGTGGCTCGAATAGCCAAAGACATAGCATCTTTTTTTCTTTTTTCTTTTTTTAATATAGATGAGAGCTTCCTATGTTGCTCAGGCTGGTCTCAAACACCTGACCTCGCCATTTTATGTGCCAGGACAACAGGCCTGAGTCACCATGCCTCCCGACAGAGCATCTTTCGTACAGGATTTAGGGAAGCAAGAGAGCACCGAAAATAAAACCTAAATGGTGGGTGAGCTATAAGTAAACACTGAAATATCATGATCTTATTAAAAAGAAAACAATGAACCCAAACAACCTGATATACAAGAGAAAATGAACCAGGTTGCCAAAATCCTCTGGCAAGTTTAAACAACAGAAGTCAATGGGATACAGTGGTTTAAAATCATGTAAAGTGAGTAAAATGTTCAACCCCGTGAGAATAGAGCAGTAATTGTGACCATGTTTCTGGTCCCAGACAGTCTCTCTCTCTCTATCTCTATCTCTCTTTTTTTTTTTTTTTAAGATGGAGTTTGGCTCTTATAGCCCAGGCTGGATTGCAATGGCACTATCTCAGCTCACTTTAACCTCTGCCTCCCGGGTTCAAGCAATTCTTGTGCCTCAGACTCCCTAGTAGCTGGGATTACAGGTGCCCACCACCACGCCTGGCTCATTTTTGTATTTTTAGTAGAGATGGGGGTTTCACCACATTGGCCAGGCTGGTCTCGAACTTCTGACCTCAAGTGATCCGCCCACCTTGGCCTTCCAAAGTGCTGGGATTACAAGCATGAACCACTGTGCCCAGTCTCCAAGCAGTATCTCATGCAACACAAGTACTTAAGTATTTATCAAAGATGGTCATAATCAGCTCTTAAAACATACTACCTAAACACAACAACACTGTAACACTTTAAAAATACCACTTATAAGAGCATCAAAAGTTTTAAAGTATTTTAATATATTTTAAAAGTTATATATATATATTCCTATATATTATATGATATGTAGGAATATATACTCTACACTAATACATATGTAATATATATTCTACACATGTAGGGAGATGTGGGAATATACACAGTTACATTTCAGTCAACAATGGACCACATATATGACAGGGGTCCCAAAAGGGATCGTATATACACATTCCTTATAACACCATATTTTCACTGTACCTTTTCTATGTTTACATATGTTTAAGGACACGAATAATTTCTGTTGTGTTACAATTGCCTACAGTATTGTGTACAATAGCATGCCGTACAGGTTTGTAGCCTAGGACCCATAAGCTATATACCATATAGCCTAGGTGTGTAGTGGGTGATATCATCTAAGTTTGTGTTCACACAATGACAAAATCACCTAATGATGCATTTCTCAGGATGCAGCCCCTTCGTTAAGTGACACATGACCGGACTGTATATTCTATAGATAGTGTTTTTATAAAGAAAACCACAACGTTCTTGGGGCATTGAAGAAGATATACTTAATTGGTGTTCAGGCACTTGGATAATTTTACTATGTGCCTGACACTATTCTGAGCATTTTGCACATATTATATGCAAGACATGTAATCATCTAATCCTCTCAATTCCCCTATACAGTAGGTACTATTATGACCCTATGAGGTAGGTACTACGATCCCTATTACACAAGTGAGATGACTGAGACACTCTAAGGTCAAATTCTCCAGGGTCACACGGCCAATGAGGAGCGGAGCTACGACCTGCACCCAGGAGGTCTGGCTCCATCCTTTCAGCAATTCTGCACGCTGCCTTTCAATGTGGTAGACACCCTACTGTAAACGTGCCGGTCCTCCCCACAT
>NC_045438.1:161289871-161290956 GCF_002776525.5 Piliocolobus tephrosceles
AACCACCAAGTCAGAGAAGATATATGCAACACATATACTCAACAAAAAGAGTCATACTATATTTTCGGATGCTGGGCACTGAAAAAGAAAAAGAAAAAAAGAGATTCATACTGGAATATATTAAGGAGTCCTACAAATCAGTAATAAATTAGTTTTTTTAAAAAGAGACAACCCACAGAAAAATGGGCAAAAAGTTTGAATAAACACTCAAAAAAGAAAGGTATACAAATGACCAACAAACCTATTAGTAAGCAGGGAAAAGCAAATTAAAACCACAATAAGACACCATTTCATAGTCACCATTTTGGCAAAAATATAAAAATCTAACAATACCAAGTTGTGGTGAAATTTAGGAATAATAAAAATGCTCATCCTATTTTTTTATTTTAAGAGACAAAGGTTCTCTGTTTTCCAGGCTGGCGTGCACTGGTGCAATCATAGCTCACTGCCACCTTAAACGAGTGGACTCAAGAGATCTTCCCACTTTAGCCTCTCAACTAGCTAGCACTACAGGCAAGAACCACCATGCCCAGCTAATATCTTTAAACATTTTTTGTAGAGATGGGGTCTTGTTATGTTGCCTAGGCTAGTCTCAAACTCCTGGCCTCAAGCGATCCTCCCACTTCAGCCTCCTAAAATGCTAGGATTAAAGGCATGAGTCACCCTACACAGCCAAAAGAAATTTTTTTTTTTTTTTTTTGAAACGGAGTCTCGCTCTGTCACCCAGGCTGGAGTGCAGTGGCCGGATCTCAGCTCACTGCAAGCTCCGCCTCCCAGGTTTACGCCATTCTCCTGCCTCAGCCTCCTGAGTAGCTGGGACTACAGGCGCCCGCCACCTCGCCCGGCTAGTTTTTTGTATTTTTTAGTAGAGACGGGGTTTCACCATGTTAGCCAGGATGGTCTCGATCTCCTGACCTTGTGATCCGCCCGTCTCGGCCTCCCAAAGTGCTGGGATTACAGGCTTGAGCCACCGCGCCCGGCCGAAATTTTTTTTTTTAAAGATAATTATGTAAGGTGACAGATGTGTTAAATTGATTTTGGTAATCTTTTCACAGTGTATACATATATAAAATCATCCTGTTGTA
>NC_045438.1:161290966-161299843 GCF_002776525.5 Piliocolobus tephrosceles
ATATTATATTATATTATATTATATTATATTATATTATATTATATTATATTATATTTACTTATCTTCGAGATGGGGTCTCACTCTGTCACCCAGGCTGGAGTGCAATGGCACAATCTCTGCTCACTGCAACTTCTGCCTCCCAGGCTCAAGCTATCCTCCCACCTCAGCCTCCCAAGTAGCTGGGACCACAGGCATGCACCACCACGCCTGGCTAGTTTTTGTACTTTTGGTAGAGATACAGTTTCATCATGTTGCCCAGACTGGTCTCGAACTCCTAAGCTCAAGCGATCCGCCCTCCTCGGCCTCCCAAAGTGCTGGGATTTTAGGCATGTGCCACCGTGCCCAGCCTCTGTGGTACATTTTAAATATGCATTAACATTTTATTTGTCAATTATACTTCAATAAAGCTGAAAAGAAAAAACCCTTCTTAAAAACCCAACCTTGGCCAGGCAAGGTGGCTCATGCCTTTAATCCCAACACTTTGGGAGGCTGAGGCAGGTGAATCACCTGAGGTCAGGAGTTCAAGATCAGCCTAACTAACAAGGAGAAACCCCATCTCTAGTAAAAATACAAAAATTAGCCGGGCATGGTGGCACGTGCCTGTAATCCTGGCTGCTCAGGAGGCTGAGGCAGGAGAATTGCTTGAACCCAGGAGGCAGAGAGTGCAGTGAGCTGAGATTGCTCCACTGCACTCCAATCTAGATGACCGAGTGAAACTCCATCTAAAAAAAGAAACAACAAAAAAAACCCAGTCTCTTATTCACTGTTAGCGGGAGTACAAACTGGAACCAATCCTTTGGAAAACAGTTTAGAGTTATAGCACAAAGCTAAAAATACAAATATCTTACAATCCAACAATCCATCTTACACCTATACTCTGGAAAAAATTTTGTGTAACTGTACCAGGAGATGCATACAACAATGTCCTTCACTGCCATTTTCATAAGAGTCAAAATTTGGAAACAGTTCGATGTCCACTGACAGTAAAACGGATAAATGCATTGTTGTAGTACATAGGAATACTGAACAATGAAGATGAACAAGTGATAGCTATTGGCATCAGTGTGGCCTAGACTCACAATCATATGTCGACAAAAGCAAACATATAAAAAGTAATATATACTGTTCTAATTTATATGAAATTCAAAATTGCAAAAATAGATGATGTAGGCCGGGCGTGGTGGCTCACATCTGTAATCCCAGCATTTTGGGAGACCAAGGTGGGCAGATTGCCTGAGCTTGGGAGTTTGAAACCAGCCTGGGCAACATGGTGAAACCCCGTCTCTACTAAAAATACAAAAAATTAGCCGGGCATGCTGGCAGGCACTTGTAATCCCAGCAACTTGGAAGGCTGAGGCAGGAGAATTGCTTGAAACCGGGAGGCGGAGGTTGCAGTGAGCTGAGATTGCGCACCATTGCACTCCAGCCTGAGTGACAAGAGCAAAACTCCATCTCAAAAAAAAAAAAAATTTAATTAAAAATAAACGAGAAAAAGAAAAAGAGGCTGGACATGGTGGGTCACATCTGTAATCCCAGCACTTTCGGAGGCCGAGGCTGGTGGATTGCTTCAGCTCAGAAGTTTGAGACTAGCCTGGGCAACATGGCAAAACTTTGTCTTTACAAAAAATACAAAACTTAACTGGGCATGACGGTGTATGCCTGTGGACCAAGCTACTTGAGAGGCTGAGGTGGGAGGATCGCTTGAGCCTGGGAGGCAGAGGCTGTAGTGAGCCATGATCGCACCACTGCACTGTAGCCCGGGTAATAGCGCGAAACTCTGTCTCAAAAAAAGAAAAAGAAAAGAGAAGTATGTTGCAATCAAATTTTATTCAAGACAGCAAGAATGTTCAATGACAAGAAACCCTAAATAAAAGCAACAACAGCTGACCAAAATTTGATTTTACTGTTTGTATAAAAGTTAGAAGATGAAGGTTGAAAATTAGCATGGATATTGACTTGTATTATGCATTGGAGGAATTATCACAAAAATAATTAGAAAAGAGGTAGGAAATTCAGAGCAGAGCAAATAACTGGTGATGTTTTAGTTATATTTTAAAGGTAGGCTATGAAACTTAAACATGGCAATATGATGATACCTTACTTTTATTTTTTATTTATAGAGATGGGGTCTCCTTATGTTGGCCAGGCTGGTCTCAAACTCCTGGGCTCAAGTGATCCTCCTGCCTCAGCCTCCCAAAGTGCTGGGATTACAAGTGTGAGCCACCACACTTAGCCAATACATTTTATTTTATAATTCTTTTCTATTTCTTCCTTTCTTGCCTCAAAAAAATAATTAAGTTCTCTTCCCCAAACCTAAGACTTTTCACTCTGACTGCAGCTAAGCACAGAACTATACAGAAAGTACAAATTATATCCCTGAAGGTCTAAACTCACCCTGTAACAGCAAATAGATTTCTGCTCAGCCCTGAGTTTTCTGAAAATGGTTTTACATTTGTTTTTACTAGGAGGCCACTTAAATCTTACCCACTTGTTTAGCTGCAAGGATTGAAACAAAATGTTTGCTGGCAAAACAAACACTGGTTTTAAAATTCTCCACTTGGGCTGCTGGATAAAACACTTGTTTACCGAAACAAATGTTTTATTTGGAAAATGCCTGCCAATGCGAACACTTTCCAAGAAACACACCAGGATATACCAGGATAGTGATGTCACGCCCTTGATAGAAGCTAGCATTTTAGGGCAACTTCACAAAGTTTTCTTTCAGAGACTAGGGCAACAATGGGAAAATCAAGCTGTTAAAAACTCAACCCCCTGGGCCGGGCGTGGTGGCTCACGCCTGTAATCCCAGCACTCTGGGAGGTCGGGAGATCATCCTGGCTAACATGTTGAAACTTTGTCTCTACTAAAAACAAAAAATAAACTGGGCGTGGTGGCACATGCCTGTAATCCCAGCTACTCTGGAGGCGGAGGCGGGAGAATCACTTGAACCCGGGAGGCCGAGGTTGCAGAGGTTGCAGTGAGCCCAGAGCGGGCCACTGCACTCCAGCCTGGACAAGTGCGGAACTCGGGTCTCCAAAAAAAAAAAAAAAAAAAAAAAATTCAACCCCTGACCAGGCACTGTAATCCTAGCACTTTGGGAGGCCCCCGCAGGAGGACTGCTTGAACTCAGGAGTTCGAGATCAGCCTAGGCAACATGACAAGACCTGTCTGTACAAAAAATTAAAAAAAAAAAAAAAAAAAAAAATAGCCAGGGCATGGTGGCACGTGCCTGTAGTCTCAGCTACTTGGGAGGCTGAGGTGGGAAGACTGCATAAGTCCAGAAGGTGGAAGCTGCAATGAGTCATGTTCAAGCCACTGGACTCCAGTCTGGGTGACAGAGTGAGACCCTGCCTCAAAAAAATTAAAATTAAACCTCAAAGGCCTAAAATGCTCTTACTGGGTCATTAGGTAAACTGGTTCCATACCTTCACAGCTAAATTCTTTATATAATCAAATTAGTTTTATAAATGATATTCTAATAGTAATAATTTTAGAGGCCGGGCATGGTGGCTTATGCCCGTAATCCCAGCACTTCGGGAGGCCGACATGGGCGGATCACGAGGTCAGGAGTTCAAGACCAGCCTGGCCAACATAGTGAAACCCTGTCTCTACTGAAAACACACAAATTAGCTGGGCATGGTGGCGCCTGCCTGTAGTTTCAGCTACTTGGGAGGCTGAGGCAGGAGAATCTCTTGAACCCAGGAGGTGGAGGTTGTAGTGAGCCAAGATCACACCACTGTACTCCAAGGTTGGGCAACAGAGTGAGACTTTGTCTCAAAAATAATAATAATAACAATAATAATAATAATTTTAGAATCAAGTCTCTTCCTTTATATTTAAACTGTGCCTTCTGTTCTTGTTTTTGTTTTATGATTTGAGACGGAGTTTTGCTCTTGTTGCCCAGGCTGGAGTGCAATGGCATGATCTTGGCTCACTGCATCCTCTGTCTCCCTAGATTAAAGCAATTCTCCTGCCCCGGCCTCCGGAGTAGCTGGAATTACAGGCACCCACCATCATGCCCGGCTAACTTTTGTATTTTTAGTAGAGACGGGGTTTCATCATGTTGGCCAGGCTGGTCTCAAACTCCTGACCTCAGGTGATCCACCTGCCTAGGCCTTCCAAAGTGCTGGGACTATAGGCGTGAGCGACCATGCCTGGCCCTAATCTGTACCTTCTGGTTCTCGTATTTAACATGATATGAAAAACCATTTCTATCTCTTAATAAGATATACTAGCACCCTGGATCGCCACCGTTAACCATAAAACACGATTGAGCATATAGCAAGTCTATGTTAAAACCCATCTAAGGAGATTCACTTTATTTTTATTTTTATTTTTTTGAGATGGAGTCTCGCTCTGTCACCCAGCCTGGAGTACAGTGGTGTGATCTGAGCCCACTGCAAGCTCCGCCTTCCAGGTTCACGCCATTCTCCTGCCTCAGCCTCCTAAGTAGCTGGGACTACAGGTGCGTGCCGCCACACCCAGCTAATCGTTTTGTGTGTTTT
This sequence comes from Piliocolobus tephrosceles, assembly GCF_002776525.5. Classification (NCBI taxonomy): domain Eukaryota; kingdom Metazoa; phylum Chordata; class Mammalia; order Primates; family Cercopithecidae; genus Piliocolobus; species Piliocolobus tephrosceles. Next base: position 161,295,472 of record NC_045438.1, read on the forward strand.
TTAGTAGAGATGGGTTTCACTGTGTTAGCCAGCATGGTGTTGATCTCCTGACCTCGTGATCCGCCTGCCTCAGCCTCCCAAAGTGCTCGGATTAAAGGCGTGAGCCACCACGCTCGGCCGAGATTCACTTTCTTAACTACCAAAAGGAAACATCATAAAAGACAGCCTTGGGACCCTAGGGTTAATTTCATATGGTGGCTCCAAGAAACATGTTATATTTAACCAAATAAGATTCTCCTGATAAAGCTTAAGGATTCTTATCAATAGTTTCTTGCTAATGTTAGGCACTAAGAAATAACATGGATCGGCTGGGCGTGGTGGCTCATGCCTGTAATCCCAGTACTTTGGGATGCTGAGGCGGGTGGATCACAAGGTCAGGAGTTCGAGACCAGCCTGGCCGAGATGGTGAAACCCCATCTCTATTAAAAAAATACAAAAATTAGCCGGGCATAGTGGCACGCGCCTGTAGTCCCAGCTACTTGGAAGGCTGAGGCAGAAGAATCACTTGAACCCGGGAGGCGGAGGTTGCAGGGAGCTGAGATTGTGCCACTGCACTCCAGCCTGGGCAATGGCGTGAGACTCCGTCTCAAAAAAAAAAAAAAAAAGAAAGAAATAACATGGATCATCATTATGGTCCATTATAATGGTCTCCTAACTTTTTAAAATTATTCCTCATATCTTTAGAAAACATTTGCGGCCTGGCGCAGTGACTCATGCCTGTATAATCCCAGCACTTTGGGAGGCCGAGGCAGGCAGATCATGAGGTCAGGAGATCGAGACCATCCTGGCTAACACAGTGAAACCACATCTCTACTAAAAATACAAAAAATTAGCTGGGTGTGGTGGAGGGCCTGTAGTCCCAGCTACTCGGGAGGCTGAGGCAGGAGAATGGTGTGAACCCAGGAGGCAAAGTTTGCAGTGAGCTGAGGTCAAGCCACTGCACTCCAGCCTGGGCGACAGAGTGAGACTCCATCTCAAAAAACAAACAAAAGCAAACAAAACATTTGCATACACTGAAGCATATCCCTATTTTTATTATTTATATGTAATGCATACAATTACACACTGCTGTTACATATATATTATAAAACCGGCAAAAATGGACAATGCAAAGGACTTTTTTTGAGATGGAGTCTCGCTGTCGCCCAGGCTGGAGTGAGGTGGCACTGCCTCAGCTCACCGCGACCTCTGCCTCCCACATTCAAGGGATTCTCCTGCCTCAGCCTCCCAAGTAGCTGTGACTACAGGCGTGCACCACCACACTCAGCTAATTTTTGTATTTTTAGTGGAGGGGGGTTTCGCCATCTTGGCCAGCCTGGTCTTGAACTCCGACCTCAAGTGATCCACCCTTCTCGACCTCCCAAAGTGCATGATTACAGGCGTGAGCTACTGTGCCCAGCCCAATGCAAAGGACTTAACAGACATTTCTCCAAAGAAGATGTACAAATGGCCAGTAAGCACATGAAAAGATGCTCAACATCATTAGCCATCAAGGAAATGAAAATCAAAACCACAATGTGATTCACATCCAATAGGATGGCTAAAATTTTTTTTTTAATGAAAAATATTTAGAAATAACAAATATTGGTCAATGTATAGAGAAACTGGAACCCCAATTCTTTGCTGGTGGGAATGTAAATGGTGTAGCCACTGTGGAAAACAGCACGGAGGAGCCTAAGAAATTAAACACGGAAGGCCGGGTACGATGGCTCACATCTGTAATCCCAGCACTTCGAGAGGCTGAGGCGGGTAGATCGCTGGAGACCAACCTGGCCAACATGACAAAACCCTGTCTCTTTTTTATGTAAAAAATTTAAAAAGAAAAGAAAGATTAGAGGTTACCAGGGACTGGGGGAAGGGGGAATAGGGAGTTACTGCTTTATGAGTATGGGGTTTCTATTTGGAGTGATGACAAATTTTGGAAATAGTGGTGATAGTTGTAGAATACTGTGAATGTAATTAGTGCCACTGAATTATATATGTAAAAAATGGGGCTGGGCACAGTGGCTCACACCTGTAATCCCAGCACTTTGGGAGGCTGAGGTGGGTGGATCACCTGAGGTCTAGAGTTCGAGACCAGACTAGCCAACATGGTGAAACCTCATCTCTACTAAAAATACAAAAAATTGGCCAGGCATGGTGGCAGGTGTCTGTAATCCCAGCTACTTGGGAGGCTGAGGCAGAAGACTCGCTTGAACCCGAGAAGCAGAGGTTGCAGTGAGCCGAGATTGTGCCACTGTACTCCAGCCTGGGCAACAAGCCTGGGCAACAAACTCTGTCTCCAAACAAAACAAAGACAAAAACAAAAAAACCATGGTTACAATGGCAAATGTTGTTATATATATTTTGCCACAATAAAATAGTTTTTTAGAAAGGACAAAGTAAAAATACAAATGGGGTTATAATATTTTCTTCTCACATTCCAGTGGGTCATCCTGCATGATGTGGGGCAAGGAGATGAGGGGAAGTTTCCAAAGCCAAACCCAAAATTAATGAATCGGATGTGGGGTAGAGGGAATACTGGGGAAGATAAAAATGTCTGAGCCTTGGTAATGCCTAAAACTGAAAAAGAATCCTATTTTTAGGTGTAAAGGAAAGAGGACCTTTTCTGTAACCTTTCCGCAGAGCTAAATACAGACCATCTGGAAGGTCTCAGCATCCCTCACACCACAGACCCAGAGACCTGAGCCACCAGAATCACTGCGCAAACACCAGGAAAGCCCTCAGCACTCCTAGTCCCAAGCACTCATTATTAGCACACTTGCTCCCTCACTGCAAGGAGCTATGTAGTGCCTTACAAAACATTCCGTGCGCTTTTTCAATCATTTTAGGGTCTCAGGTAGGACCCAAGTCCAACTTAAAATACTCCTTTTCAAAACTGTTTTCAAAGTCATTTTCATCACTTTTCCCTCCTCTGGCTCAAGAGCATCAATCACGGTGAAAAGTGACAGGAAATAATAAAAAGATTAACAGCTCAACATCAAGAAGGACCTACACTACCCGTGCTGAAAGTGTCAAATATGAGGCTGGCTGAGGACCAAGGTAATCAAAAGTAGAATAGACATGAGTTTGAGGGCTAAGCTGACATTTCAGGAGGCAGAAAGTCCTGTTAAACACAGCCATGACAAAGCAAAGGGCCGTCGCTGTAGAACAACGTATTTCTGTACCAGCATGCAATACTTAAATTTCCTGTTTGTGATCACAGAATTTCACTGTAAAAATAGGGCTTCCATAGATTGATGAATATTTTGATTTTAAACGAGAGCATTTTCAATTAAAATGTAAGATCTTGGCTGTATAATAAAGGTTAAAATTAAGACATGCTGGACTCTCAGAGCCATCTCAACTTGCCTTTTCTGTATAGATTTGTGATGCGGAAATACAAACCAGCTGCCCCTTTCCTTCAGCAATTCCACTGAAACTCGTGACTATACTGCACTGGGAAGGACAAACACATTCTAGAACTGCAACAGAAAATAGTTGATTCATACCCTTCAAATTGCTAGAGTGACTGTACCTTATTTTTTTAAAAAACTTTTTTTTTTTAAATTGAGATGGGGTCTCACTATGTTGACCAGGCTGGTCTCGAACTCCTGGCTTCAAGTGATCCTCCCATTTTGGCCTCCAAAAGTGCTGGGATTACAGGCGTGAGCCTCCATGCCCAGCCTTATTAAAAATAACTATGACATCCAAATGAAGCGTTTAGAGAGAGGTCTCATTTGAAATACTGTATGTCTACGCTATTACAGTACAAAGTATTCAAATACATGTGTAAAGTCTGCTTCTAAACAGATTCCAGTAAGTTTTGTGGAATGGAGTGGAAGGCAAAGTTGTGAATATGTAAGTATCATACAGAATAAACAATCTCCTGAGTTCTTAACAAAGCCCTAGAATTGCTTATGCTGCGTACGGTTCTACCACTGAGAACTCTTCCACTGGTAATTCGGTCCCATCACAAAACCTTGGTTTTTAAAAGATGAGCCCTCCAAATACAGAGACATGTGCATCATGAATATTCTTGTTTAAAAGTGTTCCGTTTTAGGCTGGGCACGGGGGCTCACGCCCGTAATCCCAGCACTTTGGGAGGCCAAGGTGGGCAGATCATCTGAGGTCAAGGGTTCAAGACCAGCCCGGCCAACATAGTGAAACCCCATCTCTACTAAAAATACAAAAATTAGCTGGGTGTGGTGGCGCATGCCTGTAGTTCCAGATATTCAGGAGGCTGAGGCAGGAGAATCACGTGAAGCCAGAAGGCAGAGGCTGCAGTGAGCCCAGATCACGCCACTGCACCCCAGCCTGGGCGACAGAGCAAGACTCCATCTCAAAAATAAATAAATAAATAAATAAATAAATAAATAAATAAATAAATAAA
>NC_045438.1:161299853-161305554 GCF_002776525.5 Piliocolobus tephrosceles
AAATAAATAAATAAATAAATAAATAAATAAATAAATAAATAAATAAATAAAAGTGTTCCCTTTTAGTTCCAACACTGATACTGCTTCAAAACTCTTCTCTCAAGGCCTTCCAGCATGCTATATTTAAAAAGTCGCCAAACTGGTTTTAACACATCTTTTCAAGACTGATAAGCAAAAGTTTACTGAAGCAGTTTTGAATAAGATAAACTCAGAATTATTCTATAAATTTTCCCGAATCTAGCAGCACTTTTTAAATGGAGGGTTGCTAAATAAGCTATAAATTTCCAAAGCCATGAGACATATACATATGGGAAGGCATTTCTCCTTTGGTAAAACACAAACCTACACCTTCTTTGGAACTGTAGCTCACATCCTGTTGGACTGACTGCCTTCAAACCTGTTTTGTAGGTATTATGAATAACTGAGTGCAAACAGTAAGTGGTTGTGAAAATAAATTTTCTAATATGAAAAAAACAAGAATGAACTGTTAATACAGTTTGGGTTGACTAAGAACTTCAGCAAACAGCAATAATGTTTCCAATCTTTCTTGTGAATCTTAAGTAAGATTTATTTAACTTTAAAAATTGTTTCATTTAACAATGTGGTCATTTACCTGATAATAGATTTAAAGATTATTGCTCATTTGGATTTTTTTGGCCATTGATATCCATATTTTCATATATAATAATAAGCTGTCTTTCACTAGGAAGACAGTGGCAAATATCATCTACTTTCAGTGTCTGTCAAGAGAATATTTTCTTACAGTATAGAAAAACAAAGTGGAAACTCTAAGAAATTGTGTAAATTAAAATCTGTAAATTCACAGTTGACTGGCTGTCTCCTCTCATACTCGCAGGTTCAAGAAAACTTGAACATCTGTATCAAGAGGCTAACACTAGGCTGGACCTGGTGGCTCACACCTGTAATCCCAGCACTTCAGGAGGCCAAGGCAGGTGGATCACTTGAGGTCAGGCATTTGAGACCAGCTTGGCCAACATGGTGAAACCCCATCTCTACTAAAAGTACAAAAATTAGCTGGGCATGGTGGCGGGTGCCTGTAATCCCAACTACTCAGGTGGCTGAGGCAGGAGAATTGCTTGAACCCGGGAGGCGGAGGTTGCAGTGTGCCAAGATCATGCCACTGCACTCTAGCCTGGGTGACAGAGCAAGACTCTGTCTCAAAAACAAACAACAACAAAACAAGATGCTAGCACTATTTGTGACTTTTTTTTTTTTAAGACTTTGACCTCCCAAAGTGCTGGCATTACAGGTGTGAGACACTGTGCCCAGGTTTTTCTTTTTTTCGTTTTTTTTATTTTGAGACGGAGTCTTATTCTGTCGCCCAGGTTGGAGCGCAATGGTGCAATCTCGGCTCACTGCAACCTCCACTTTTCGGGTTCAAGCGATTATCCTGCCTCAGTCTCCCCAGTAGCTGGGGTTACAGGTACACACCACCACTCCTGGCTCATTTTTGTATTTTTAGCAGAGACAGGTTTTCACAATGTTGTGCAGGCTGGTCTCGAACTCCTGACCGCGTGATCTGCCTGCCTTGGCCTCCCAAAGTGCTGGGATTATAGACATGAGCTACCGCGCCTGGCCTATTTCTGGCTTCCTAAAGCCATCTCAAGCACCAAATTGTCTTTTTCTCTGTACTGATTACAATTAGTTACTGTGAAAGGACAGACTCAGGCAAGCCTGTCCTACAAGAAAAACATTCTATGTGCCTTCTCTTAGGACAGAATATAAATGCTGTGTTTGCAAGGTCAGGAGATTGAGACCATCCTGGTCTACACGGTGAAACCCCGTCTCTACTAAAAAATACAAAAAACTAGCCGGGTGAGATGGCGGGTGCCTGTAGTCCCAGCTACTCAGGAGGCTGAGGCAGGAGATTGGTGTAAACCCGGGAGGCGGAGCTTGCAGTGAGCCAAGATCGCGCCACTGCACTCCAGCCTGGGCGACAGAGCGAGACTCCGTCTCAAAAAAATAAAAATAAAAATAAAAATAAAAATAAAAATAAATAAATGCTGTGTTTGCACATAAAACTATTCTCTTTCATGTATAGCGTTTTTTTGTTTTGTTGTGTTGTGTTTTGTTTTTACCCCAGGTTTCATTTTCTGACATTTTTAGAATACTTTCTTAATATTCTAAATGGATTTTTAAAACCTAGATTCTCTTGCACAACAATGTGAATACACTTAACACTACTGAGCTGTGTGCTTAAAAATGGTTAAGATGGTAAATTATTTTATTTTATTTTATTTTACTTTATTTTATTTTATGAGATGGAGTCACACTCTGTCACCCCAGGCTGGAGTACGGTGGCGTGATCTTGTCTCACTGTGACCTCTGCTTCCCAACTTCAAGCCATGATAATAAATTTTACATGTGTATTTTCCCACAATTAAAAAAAAACCCACTAGTCGGGCACGGTGGCTCATGCCTGTATAATCCCAGCACTTTGGGAGGCCGAGGTGGGAGGATCACAAGGTCAGGAGATCAAGACCATCCTGGCTAACATGGTGAAACCCCGTCTCTACTAAAAATACAAAAAATTAGCCGGGCGTGGTGGCAGGCGCCCGTAGTCCGAGCTACCTGGGAGGTGGAGGCAGGAGAATGGCACGAACCCAGGAGGCAGAGTTTGCAGTGAGCCGAGATCACACCACTGCACTCCAGACTGGGCAACAGAGCGAGACTCCACCTCAAAACAAACAAACAACAACAAAAACAAACAAACAAAAACCCCACTAGACTCTATCAACTTCCACTGTTTATTGGGTAGGGGTGGAGCAATAGCAAAATGACCCACGCTTAGCTTCAACAGTTAGAGACTTAGAAACGTAGACAGCTTGAGTTATGTGTATGTGATGCTGGAGTCACGTGTGGGGTGTGGGATGTGGTGTGATCCTGCCCCTCAAACCCTCCATCATCAATTGCAAACATTCATTTCTGCCTGCTCATTCACCAGGCATGTAATAATATAGACGTGTGAATTTGTCTCTTTACAGCTTATAAACCAAATGGGAAAATGAAGAGCAAATGATAATTTGTAGGCAGATCATCAGCATCAAACTAATTCAAAGTTGGCTGTGACAACATGTATAACTGCTGCTCCATAGGACAGACATTTGTTTTCTGACAATAAAGAAACATAGAGCTAGAGAGCCAGGTATTCCTTGAGAAAGGTGTTCATACTCATCACCTTTTAGAAATCCCCCTCCAAGCTTCTGACAATCCATCTATCCCTAAACTAGAAACATTTGTGGGTTTAGAGCCTGCAGCCTGCCTGGCCTTACCTCTGACTACTCAGCTCCCTTGAAGAGGATCAGCCAGCCTACTCCTGAGAGTACTGCCAAATACCACACCCTGGGTCTGCATATCCAAAGGTACAGGAAGTGGTCTGTCCAATGCCTGGGTGATTGCATCATTCTAACAAGCTTCAATGTACAAAGTTTGAGTCACTCTCCACTCTCCACATAGCTCTTCAACCCGAGTCTCCTTCCAGCCTAGCAGCAGGGCACAGGACTTCTGCCACATCCCTCCACTCTTTCAGACCAGTGCTAAATTTGGAAAGCAGCAGGTCATCTGGATAAAAACAGCTTTGAGCACCACTATCAGTGACCGTCCATCACATACAAAAGCAAATGAACAGGTTGAAACAAACTCATAAAAAGTTTGAACCCTTTTTCTCTCTGGGAGAGACATAGGAGGTCTCATGGGGAGGTCTCAGGCTGCACAACGAACTAGTTAAGGAATTGGTTCCCCAAAATGATCCATACCAGAGTGACCTGTAAAGCTTTTTAAAAATACAGACTGGCCGGACACTGTGGCTCACGCCCATAATCGTAGCACTTTGAGAGGCCCAGGTGGGCGGATCACTTGAGGTCAAGAGATCGAGACCAGCCTGGCCAACATGGCGAAACCCTGTCTCTAAAATACAAAACTAAAAACACAAAAATTAGCTGGGTATGGTGGCGTGCGCCTGTACTCCCAGCTACTCGGGAGGCTGAGGCAGGAGAATCACTTGAACGCGGGAGGCGGAAGTTGCAGTGAGCAGAGATCACGCCACTGTGCTCCAGTCTGGCTAAAGAGTGAGACTCCGTCTCAAAAAAAAAAAAAAAAAAGGTGGACTACTGGCCAGGAGATTCTGGTGCCACAACTATGTGGTGCGGCCTCTTAATTTGATGAGGCAGGTTAGGGAGCCACTGGGTTAAATTAAAGCACTTTGGTTGGAACAGTGCTGAGTCAGCATATCAGCTCTAACTAAAGCCACAGGAATGACTAACTTACACTCTATGAGGAAGGAGGACAATCTGCAAAATTACATATATGTAATTTTATTCATAAATGTAAATTTATTAATATTAATTTATATATAGAGAGAAAAATTTTTTTGACAGAGTCTCGCTGTATCACCCAGGTCTCGTCTCGAACTCCTGGCCTCAACTGATCCATCCACCTCAGCCTCCCAAAGTGCTGGGATTACAAGCATGTGCCACTGCTCCCGGCCTGCAAAATTATATTTTGAGGCAAGTTCTGATTGTGAATATTCCCTAAAACTAGTCGTTTGCCACCAAGTTCAAATGTAGGTGCTCATTCACGCCTGTGAATGATAATCACCTCTGTATAGAGGACTCATAGCTCTACTTTCAGCCCTGACCCGTTTATTGCCCCCAACTCACCTAAACCCAGCCACCCCTCCTAGCCTTTAATGCAAATCAACCCTTCAACCTCCCTTGAACACCGGCTTCCGTTCTCATTTCTGTTGATAGTCCCACCTCTCAAGGTGTCTCTGGATTTAAATCCTCTGTTATCTTGGACTCGTCAAGTTTCCTGCATTCCACATCTAAACACTATAAAATGATGACAATTTTTCTTTCCTAACAACTCACAAAGTACTGTGTTCCAAGCAATTTCCATTGATACTATCCTTGTCCAGGTCCCCTTGGTTCCCTGCAATAGCCATTCATGGTCCCTAAACTCCCACTCCAATCGGACCTACAAGATTAACCTTCCCCAAATCCAACTTTGACCATGTATCTCCCCTGCTCAGAGTCCTTTCATAATCCCTGTTACCTCCAATATAAGGGCCTAACACTATAATCTATCATTAAATGACAGATTTCGTACTTGATCCATCGCTTCTAGCAAAGCTGACCTACTCAAATTCCCCAAAGGCGCCCCACAACTTCCCGCCTCTTGGCTTACCTCGCTAGGCTCATGGCACTGGGAAAGCCTCTCTCTCGCTAGGTATAAAAGCATGTACAGCCTTTAAGGCCTAAGGTCAAGTCCTACCATCTCCCTTTGAAGCACTTCCTGACGGCTGCCACCTACCAGCCACCCTCCCAGAACACACCCAGCACCCTGCAACATCTGAACCCGAACCTTTCCTCTCCCCCTCTCCCCTCCCTCGTTCCCTCTGCATTCTACCTTTGACAAAGCTGAACTTGGTTCCTGGCGCGGTGGCTCAAGCCTGTAATCCCAGCACTTTGGGAGGCCGAGACGGGCGGATCACGAGGTCATGAGATCGAGACCATCCTGGCTAACACGGTGAAACCCCGTGTCTACTAAAAACTACAAAAAGCTAGCCGGGCAAGGTGGCGGGCGCCTGTAGTCCCAGCTCCTCGGGAGGCTGAGGCAGGAGAATGGCGTAAAACTGGGAGGCGGAGCTTGCAGTGAGCTGAGATCCGGCCACTGCACTCCA
>NC_045438.1:161305564-161362484 GCF_002776525.5 Piliocolobus tephrosceles
CTCTGCCCTTTCTAGAAGTTCCTGGGCACTTTTTGTCTGACCCCTCACTGACAGTCATTCATACACTGGCTTCCTGGCAATGTCTCCCTAAAAAGAGCACATCTCTTATACAGAAGCAGTACAGGTTTATTACTAACATTTTAGAGACTAACTAGAAGCAAGAAGAAAAAACTTAAAAAAAAACTCTTATTATTCCACTTCTCAACTCATTGAAACTTTCGTGTGCAAACCCATCATCTCTTTTCATGCACTTTTTTTTCTGCTTTTTTTTTTTTTTTTTTTTTTTGGGGCAGGTTCTGGCTCTGTTGCCCAGGCTGGAGGGCAGTGGTGCAATCTCCGCTCACTGCAACCTCCGCCTCCCAGGTTCAAGTGATCCTCCTGCCTCAGCCTCCTGAGTAGCTGGGATTACAGGCTTGTGCCACCACACTGGGTTAATTTTTGTAGTTTTGGTAGAGAGATGAGGTTTCACCATGTCGGCAAGGCTGGTCTCCAACTCCTGAGCTCAAGTGATCTGCCCACCTCAGCCTCCCAGAGTGCTGGGATTATAGGTGTGAGCCACTGCGCCCGGCCTTACTGGTGTTTTTATTTAACTCTTCAACAGTTAAACTTCTTATATTTGTCATCTAGCTGTTGAACCCTTTGACTCTTGGGAACATGCATATACTTCTCTGTAACTCTCAAAGTGTCAGACATAGATCTGAACACACAGTAGGTGGCTCTGATGTTTAAAATATACATTCAAAAAATATTTTGGGGCTGTCAGTGAGTAAATGGTTCCAAGTACATTGCCCACATTAACCTACATGAAAACCTGCTATACATAGATGATTTCTTGAAAAGCGCCCCAAAATGTATATATAAAATGTTCTAAATATACAAGAACATTCATAATATTAAGAATCCTAGTGGTAATGTTTTCTTAACAGATGCTCATTCTTTAACTTGCTTTATTGATCTGATTTATAGCTAAAATACATATCACCCTATATATATATGTCACATGAATTCAGAGATGAAATATGGGGGTAGGGAAAAAGGATGAGAGGAAAAAGGAAGTTTGCCACTTCATTTTACTTAAATGTTTAATTTATTTGTATAGCAACAATTCGGTTTGAACCAAAATTTTAAAGTCTAATTATCTTACATGGAAGGAAATCCTGCTCCTTAACAGGGTGATACAACCTGAGATCATGAATGTGTTAATTCTTTTCAAGTTCCAAGAAAACTTTTGTATAACTCGGCTATTTTCACTCAGAATGCAAGACTATTCAAAGTATAGAATTTGTCATCTTACAACGACAGCTGTTCTGCAGTTTAAGCAAACACCATAAATGAAAAGAATGACTTTTGCCAGTTGAACTGAAGATTATCTACCCAGAAAATAATGTAGAAAATCCAGGCCAGGTGCAGTGGCTCACGCCTGTAATCCCAGCACTTTGAGAGATCGGGAGAGGAGGATGGTTTGAGCCCGCCCATGAGTTCGAGGCCAAGCTGGGCAACATGGTGAGACCTCATCACTACAAAATTAAAACAACAACAACAACAACAAAAACTAAAAAAGTCCAATCTACCTCCCCAAAGAAGGCAAACTGTTTTTTTTTTTTTTTTTTTTTATGAAGACGGAGGCTCGCTCTGTCTCCTAGGCTGGAGTGCAGCAGCGCAGTCTTGGCTGACCGTAACCTCCTCCTTCCAGGTTCAAGCGATTCTCCTGCTTCAGCCTCCTGAGTAGCTGGGACCACAGGCGCATGCCACCACACCTGGCTAATTTTTTTTATTTGTAGTAGAGACAGAGTTTCACCGTGTTAGCCAGGATGGTCTCCATTCCTGACCTCGTGATCCACCTGCCTCAGCCTCCCAAAGCGCTGGGATTACAGGCGTGAGCCACCGCACCCAGGCCAATAAGGCCAACTGTTATTATTATTCTCATTCTACTAGTGCAACAACTTCAGCAAGGTTTACCTAGCTACCAAAACAATAAAAATAAAATAAAATAAAGTAGACTGGGGATAATTACATCTCCACAAAAGTTTTCACAGCAAAATAACTTCTACTTTTATATATTTAGAATATAATTCAATTGACCAGTTTTTGTCTCCTAAGAATATACTACATACTCCTTAAAGTAAAATACATCTCAATGTATGTTTCTTTATTTTAGAGTGCCTTGGATACAGAAATTTAATTCCTAAGTCAGCTTTTCAGATAACCCTTAAGAGGACAACACACCCTTTTGTTGCTTCTGGATAAAAAGTCCCAGCAGTTGCACATTGCTTCTGGGTTTGCAGCTTCACTGCTCTTTGGGCCTTGGGTCAGCAGCCCTGCCTACACCTTGTGACTAAGGTCCATTGGACAAAACCAGATGCAAAAAAATGGGACAAAAACCAGGTAGGGTGCTCAAGAAGAGTTTGGGCTATAAACTCACATAGCGAAATTTCCCTTTGCAGTCTCATCTTTTATTTTTTTTCTTGGCCTCGCTTGTTTCACTAGCATTCAAACCCAAAGCTCATCCCTTTTAAATCTCCATTCCTCCCTTTCCTCATCAGGTGCCTGGCCTGTGAGGTGCCACTGTGCTCAGGAGGGAACTGGGCTGCTCTCCTTCTTCTGCTTTGAGAAGGGTCGTTTTTTTTTTCTTTTCCTTTTAATAAAGGCCTTTTCACGTTTGTTTCTCAGGCCTTCCTCAAATACAAAACTGTCACTGTACCCTGCTCCTTCCAACTCTAGGATATCAACTTCAAACCTTTGCATGAACTAAGTGGTAAGTAAGAAAACTTCGGTAAACGTATGGCAGCCCGGGCATGCCTCTGGAAGACTCAAACCCTAACGCAGAAACGTTTAGTTCGTAATCTCTGAAATAGTAAAAAACAAACACAGAGCAAAACTCCACCTCCTCCCCCCCAGCGTTCCTTTCACGTCTTGGTTCGGTAATAAGAAAAGTTAATCCACCCCCTAGTGCAGCTGCAGCCTCCTTCTCGGCCAGGCTCACCTAGAACATTCACTGCATCATTGCATCCAAGCCAAACTCAGTTACTGAGGCAACTAAGTTTTCCTTCCCAAAGGGTCACAGGGAAACACATCCCTCGGGATCCCCTGGTAACCGTCCACTGATAATGCTGGGGAACCACAACTCGCTTTCCAAGGCTGGAGCTGGCCGCCTCGGTCGGCCACAGCGGGGGTGTGCGTTGGGGGTGTGCAGCATCCAGTTACATTCCTGACCCACTTTCGCGTCCCCTCCCTCCCCCTCCTCTTCCTCCTGCTCCCCGGCAAGCCGCGAGGGCGCCAGCACTCCGAGAAGCCACCCGCGAGCACTCCCTAGACCGCTGCCGGCTGGGTGCACCCTGCGTCGGGCACTACTGGGGGGACCCCGAGGGAGCCTGCCCCCACCCCCACCCCCGGCTTCCCTGCGCGCTCCCTCCTCGGCGGCGTGGACCCGCGGGCACCTGTTGGCGACCTCAGCCCCAAGCCGAGCCCCCCCGCCCTCTCTCCATCCTCGCGGCAAAGTCCCCTGTGGGAGGGAATGGGAACACTGCCCAGCTCCCGTTCAGCAAACCCCGCATTGCTAGGAGGGCACAGGGGCCGGCGGGCGACGTCTGCACAGCTGTTCAACTTAGCAAAGTGCAAAAGCGCCGCAGCCAAGCGGCGACTGCGTGGAGGGGATACTAACCCCCCCCATCACCCGCCTCCCCCGAGGCGGAGCGGGGAGATGGGGTGCGCCCGCCCCTAGCCCAAATCCTTTGGAAACCTGGGCTCCTCGCTCTCGCAGGGTGGGGATGCTGTGGAGTCCGGGCTGGGGCCGCAGGGGCGAGGGCAGGTAGCGAGCGGGTGGTGACGGGTGGGTGTGCGTTCCGGGTAGCCCGGTGCAGGAAGGGGGAGGGAAGCTGCCGTCGCAGCTGCAACTTCTGAGCGTGCAGAGCAACTCAGCAACTTTGCCTGCCCCGCGCGCCCCTCCCCCGCGCCACCGGGCCGGGCCGGGGGCTGCGCGGCGCCTTCGGGGGCAGACTGGAGTTGCGGGCCAGTGGGGAGGGGACTGGGCTGGGGCTGCGGAAGTGGCACAGCCTCTCGGGGGGCAGGAGTTGGGGGGCGCACCCACCAGCCCCGGGGCTTGGAAAGTGCTCCCAGGCCCCCACCAGCCAGGCCCTCGACTGCCGCAGGGCTCAGCGCAAGGAAGAGGGCGGAAGGATGGCGGCGGAACCATGGAAACTGTGCTGGGTGGATAAATAAGGAGAGGGCCGCGCTAGGCCGTCCCGGGCTGCCAGCATCTCGGAGGGCGGATGCAGCGCCCGGGGGAACCGCGGCCCAGCTCGCACAAGTTGTTCTTCTCGAGCCGCCGCAGGGCTGCTGCCCTCCCGCCAGGCTCTGCGCTTCAGCCGCCCTCGGGGGGCGCCGCCTGGAGAGGCAGGCCCCAACCGGGAAGCAGGCCGCCGGGGAGGGCTACGAGGTGTGGGGCAGAGGAGAGTGTGAAGGTGACCCCGGGGTCATCAGCTGTTTGTTCCGGGTCCTAAGGACTGCGCAAAGCCCTGGCCGGTCTCGCTGGTCCCGAGAGCCTGGAAAACCCCAGGTGCGCGTCCCGGAAGGTGGATTCAGGTAGTTCAGACATTCAGAAGCTTCAGTGGGGCTAAACCCAGGAGTACAGGGAAAGACTGGGAACCTGGGACGACCTGGGATAGCACCCGATGTCCCCGAAGTCGTGCCCACACCTTTTCAGGGCGGCTGCCGGGAGTCTGATTGGCAACTGGGAAGCAGGATGTAAACCGGGAGGCTCTGGCCAGGCCCCTGCGCTCAACCGCACCCATTCCCTGCAAGCAAACTTAGCCTCCAACCTTCCTCCCAGAGCTCACACACCATCTGACTCACTGCCGAGTTACTGATGCTCTCTGGCCAAGCCTATTGCCTGTAAAGCTAGAGGTTGTTCAATGGTGGTATTTTGAGGTTGAGTCACTTCAGGGTGTGGGGATCTTCAGACGCAAAGGGGTTATTTCAAGTGAAAGTAAACTACCTGCGCGGAGAAGCCTGGCAACCAGCTGAATGATTTAATTACATGCCATCTTAATTTAAAGAGATTTGCATGCTCATGAGGTCAGCTGGACAGTTACCTTGTGATGTGTACCTGGAAATTACTTTTTAACTGGATAAGGTCAATTAATTTCACACCACGAACGGGTGAACAGTATTTCTCTTTTTTGGATTCAAAATTTTGGTTCTTTTACTTCTTTTTCTCTTTTCTCTAATCCCATGACATCTTAATGAAAAAAAAAAATCACCTTCTACCTTTTTCCTCTGAAATAATTATGAAAGTCTAGGCTACAGCATAGTTTTCCAGAATATCATGCCAAAGAACTAAATCTTCAGTATGTCCTTAAGTTATATTTGAAAAAGGGGCTCTGAGGTCATATATCACAACACATTTATTCCCAGATACAAACAGTTTTGAATATTAGCATCTCTCATGTCTTATATTTGGTGCCATCTTAGCATTTGGTCATAGTTTAACTGGCAATAATTTTCTTTCTTAGTGGTCCATAAAATAAGGAAGTTTGAGAAATGCTGACTTAAACGAGTTAAATCAAGTGTATTTGTTACACAAGAAAATAAATACAGCAGCGTAAGGCCTTTCAGAATCTTTGATGTGCTAAGGTGTTTGTGAATCACCACGAAGCGTTTATAATATGAAAACTTTCCTAAGTGTATTTGGTCAGTCACCGTTTTTGTTTTTGGTTTTTGGTTTTTGGTGAGGATTTTGCCCAGGGCTCGTATTCCTTTTGGGTGCTGCTGCTCTGCTGCTGTAGGGACTGTGGCAGATTTGAACAGGGTTGAGAGAAATGTTCACGTTTCAAAATGATGTCATTAGGAATCATCAATTGAAAAACCAAATTTAGTATAATTACCAAAAAGAGACAGACCATTTGAGGAAACATTTAAAGGCAGAACTATTGACATTTGGCTGTAACAGAAACTGAATCAGGACCATCTTTAGGGAATTGGTACCAGGGAACATTTAGTAAGTCAGAAATTTCATGTATCTGATATATCTAATCCATGTTACACTACCTCCTGCATGATTTTAATTTGTAGGAGTTAATAAAAATGTCTTATTTAAATTAGACTGGCACTAAGCTACTCCCCAGTTACTTACAAAAAGCCCCTCAAAACATTGTTATAGAAAAATGAGAAAGGCTGTTGAGCACATGAAAGTGTACTGTAGGCTGGGCGTGGTAGCTCACACCTATAATCCCAGCACTTTGGGAGGCCAAAGTGGGAGGATCACCTGAGGTCGGGAGTTCGAGACCAGCCTGACCAACATGGAGAAACCCCATCTCTACTAAAAATACAAAAAATTAGCCGGGCATGGTGGCGCATGCCTGTAATCCCAGCTACTTGGAGGGCAGGAGAATCGCTTGAATCTGAGAGGTGGAGGTTGCAGTGAGCCAAGATCCCACCATTGCACTCCGGCCTGGGCAATAAGAGTGAAAGTCCATCTCAAAAAAGAAAAAAAAAAAGTGTACTCTAATTAGAAAGAAAGAAAGAAAGAGCAAGAAGCAGGTACAATTTTCCAAAGACAAATAAAATTGGAGATAGAAGGCCAGATGTGGTGGTTCATACATGTAACCCCAGCACTTTGCGAGGCCAAGGCAGGAGGATCTCTTGAGGACAGGATAAGACCAACCTGGGGCAACAACGTAAGAACCCGTCTCTACAAAAAAACTTAAAACAAAAAATTAGCTGAGCGTGTTTTCATGTGCCTGTGGTCCCAGCTACTCAGGAGACTGAGGTGGGAGGATTGCTTAAGCCCAGGAGTTTGAGGCTGCAGTGAGCTGTGATCACACCACTGCAGTCCAGTCTGAGTGACGGAGTGAGACCTTGTCTCTGGAAAAAAAAAAAAAAAATTGAGCATAGGAAAGAAAAATCTACCTCACTGATCCCTTACTAAAGGTAAGAAGTAAAGCAGAGATTTTTATAAGCAAATAACATATCCTACTTAGAATGTTTAAGATACAAATATAAAATGTGAATTTATGTACATTGGCTCATTTCATGGTACAGTAATCCTGTAAGTTGGATGGAGCTACCATTCTTACCCTCAGATTGCATACACTCCCATTCATTTATGTAACAAGCACTTATTGAGAACTTACCAGGCTCCAGGCAGGACCCTGGGCTTTGATGATAGAAAGACAAATACGAGAAAACCCGACTCTCTAGAAATTCAGTTTTGATAGGAGAGATGATATGCAAAATAAATAATTGTAATACAGTGTGACGTTAAGGCTTAGAAAGGTTAATGACTTACCCAAGGGACCTAGGGTCAGGATTCAACTAGTCTTACTATTTCATAAGACCCAGTCTCTTCTACAATAGACATTCTCTCATTTTTGCAAATAACACCATGCAGATATAGCTTTTGACATAGACATAAAACCAAACATGTTGAATCTTAAAAGCCAGAAAGAAATTTAGAAATTACATAGGCTAACCCACTCATTTTACAGGCCTGGAAACTGAGACAAAGAAGAGAGATATGCTCAAGGTTATACAGTTATATAACAACCACATTAAGATTAGAATCAAGGCTTCCCCACCCCGAGCTCTGTGCACTTTAAGGCACTGCCGTACAGTAAGAGACAGTGAGAAGAAGTCTTAATAGAGCCTGTTTCCACTGCTGTGCAGTGTTTGGGCCCATCTCAATAAAGGCCTGGAGTGATTGTTGAATCAGTGATAAAATGTCCCATGACTAAGCACTTATTTAAAGACATATTTCTCAGAGGAACTGTAAGGGGATTTCAGCTGTGTGAGTTCCTTAAAAACAGCCACCATCCTTAGAAGTTGAAGATACAGTTGATTTTAAAAAGTAAACAAACATGGGATGTTTGGGGAAATTTGAATACTATATATTAAAGACTATTAAGGAATTATTGTTACTGGTTTGAGTATTAGTGAATTTGTGATCATACTATATTTTTCAAAGAGTTCTCATGTCTTAGACATACATCCTGAAATATTTGCACCAAAATGATGTGATGTCTGGTATTAAAATAATACAGCTTTTTTTTTTTTTTTTTTTTGGTGGGGGTAGAAAATGAAAAATATAAATGAAATAAGATGCCATTTGCTGAAACTGGGTGGTAGGCATGTGAGAATTCATTATACTATTATGTCTACTTTTGTGTATCTTTAAGAATTTCCAAAATAAAGAGGCCTTCTTTTTTGTCTATATGAAAGAAAAATGTTTTCCCTTCATTTTAGTTATGCACAGAAAGGGATACGCTCTATTTATTTCAGCCAGCTAACATTCTTCCTATGGAATATTAAGTTAGTCCCAATGCCACATCATCATGGAATCTATAGTATCATTAAGGGCCTCTTTGTGGCTAAGAGGAGTTGGTGCATTTCTGTTTTTATTATAAGATTTATAGAGCTGGTTTATAATACTGTATTCTTAATTGTATGGGTAATATATTTAAAACACATGTGGTAGCTACAGTTCTGGTTCTATTTGGAATGACTTTGGATTTTTTTCCCTTTCTGTTCATATAAGGTGTATCTGCATCTGGAAATGATCAAAATCTCACAAAGACAACACAATGAATGTGGTTAATTTAAGGGATAGACACCACTGAGGTTGTAAGCAAGATCACTATCCTTCAATAAATATTTGATTGGCAAAACTTCTGGTTTGGTAGAGAGCTGGAAAACTGTAACGTGGGCGGGATTTCTAAGCACATGGAAATGAAACTAATTGCAAGATGAGACTAACTTCACGTACTCAGATGCTTAGGGGAAAAATATTTTTATCTCACTTTGCTTAAATTTCAGAAAAACACTGTAAGGATGTGTTGAGCATCCCTTCCTGCTTTCGCATCATATTTCTGCTTTAAGTCAGTGGTTCCCAGTTGGTGGCTAAACACTCCCTCAGGGACACCGAGTTACTGCAAAGGGTCAACGGTACTTTATGTGCACCCAGCACTTCCTGCAAACGGAATAATAGTACTGGTATAAAAAGGCACTCTGTCCACATGTATGTCTTTGTCATTGATTAATAAACCACAAATTCATTTAGAAGCATTTTTGCATTTATACATTTTTACATTATTATTTTGTTATGTATCTTTTATTTATGTATTTATTTTTTTGAAACAGAGCCTCCCTCTGTCACCCAGGCTGGAGTGCAGTGGTGTGATCTCGGCTCACTGCAACCCCTGCCTCCCAGGTTCGAGTGATTCTTCTGCTTCAGCTTCCTGAGTAGCTGGGATTACAGGTGCCTGCCATCACGCCCAGCTAATTTTTATATATCTTTTAAATTAAGGAATACTAAAGTACAACTATTGTTTTATATATATGGTGGGGGTCAAAAAAGGAGATCCAACTCTGATGAGAGAGAAAATCAATTTAGTAAAGCAGACATTCTCTCTCCCTCTCTCTCTCTTTCTCTTTCTATCCTTATTTTATGTAACACATAACTTTTTGATTGATTTTATGGGATATAATGGTGTTGGGGATAACTCTATGCTCTCATCACATTTGTTTTATCATTTGGCTATCAAAACTAGAAGCTCCAAACATCTCTTCTTTGCAACTTCTTTATTACCTAATCTACTTTGGTGCCCAAGCCAAGAAAATATTTTACAATCCATGCACACGATCAGACCTGAAATACTCAAGATATACGTCTCTGCTGGAACTTTTTACTGTCATGAAAACAAAATCGAGTGGTACTTGTCAGAAATACAAATGGTGTTCATAGTGACTCAGAAGGTTTTATTACAAAGTAAATTTTTACTCTGAATTTCTCTACTTGCCCTGTATAATTTTCCCTTCAGCAGGATATCTGTTTTTTTTTTTTTTTTTTTTTTTTTAGGGGTCTTTAGTCGTGGATTATTGCAGCAAGCAAACAAGCAGATGGCATCATTGCTGAGCAGGGTTCTAGTGCGAAGGATGATACACTGAGCTCCCAAATCATAATTGAAGGTGGGATTAGTTGGAAGAATCTTGTTTATTAATGAAATCCTCTTCATTTATTTTATTCTCCAATAATAATTTGCCACTTATAAAGCCCTTACTCCGCACCTGGCATTTTATGCTAATCTTCACAACAACCCTAAGAGACAAATCTTCTTCTTCCATATTTTACAGATGAGGAATCTGCCACTTAACAAGGTTAAGTAATTTAAGGTCATGCATCCAGTGAGTGACAGAATTAGAATTAGAACCCAAGTCTGTGACTCCAAAGCCCTAACTAGCACAGATGGGGCTTCCTCACCAGCTCTTAGGTCTAATGCTTTGAACCCCTGGTTATCTTTGCAGAGGCAAGAATTGCTGTAAACTGAGCCCAAATAAGGACAGCTGTCTCCTTAGCATCGTTAGTCACTTCTTCCTTCATCACTCCCAGTGGATAGGAGGTTAGTAAGTGGCTTAACCGCTACCGAGATCATCCTCACACTCCATGCACAGATGGCACGGGGCTACATGTGACTTAACCTAATTATTCTGCCCTTTCTGGCTTTTACTTCTAGAAATAGTCGTCAAAAAAAAAGGGAGACTTTGAAAGACTTACTTAGGTCTCTCTACCTGAAAGAAGAGGAAATTATTTTCAAGGCAAATGAATTTCTAACTTTCCTGAAAGAAAGGGCGATTATTTATTTATGACTTGTCTGAGGAGCAGTCGATGAAGAGGCCATTGCACACAATAGCTATTAAGTCATAAATAACATGTGGACCCTGGAAGATTCCACTATTTGGCATGTATGGTGGCTAAAAAAGTGGAGAATCTTCTTGGTTTCTCTTCCCACCCAGCCTTTCTTAGGCACTTTGAAGAGAACTCACCTCTCACTTTCTGTGAGCTTTTTAGGACCCTGAGCCATATTACCATCAGCTAAAGTCTTTATTTATCTTTATTTTTTGAGACAGAGTCTCGCTTTGTCACCCAGGTTGGAGTTCAGTGGCACAATCTCAGCTCAGTGCGACCTCCGCCTCCCAGTACAAGTGATTCTCTGGCCTCAGCCTCCCAAGTAGCTGGGATTACAGGTGTCTGCCACCATGTCCGGCTAATTTTTGTATTTTTAGTAGAGACGGGGTTTCACCATGTTGGCTAGGGTTATCTTGAACTCCTGAGCTCAGGTGATCTGCCCACCTTGGCCTCCCAAAGTGCTGGCATTACAGGTGTGAGCCACTGTGCCTGGCCAATAATGCAGTCTTTATTTGGCCATTTTCCTCAGTGTATTTTTTCCTCAGCATGTCCACTTCGAGATGGATGAAGAAGCAGCCTCTCTAACCACCCCAACTTTAAGTCCAGTAGGACTGTCTGCCAGAAATAAACCCCTCTCTTTAGGAAGACAAAAGCCAAGTGTTTCAGGCTGACAGCTTCTGAGATCTCCCCTACACTACGTAAATCGTCACCACTCGCTGGGTAGAGAAATAAATGGAACGCACTTAAAAAGTTTTTCAAAAAGTAGAAAAAGTTATTCAAAAAGTAGAAATGAGGTCTTGTTATGTTGCCCAGGCTGGTCTTGAACTCCTGGCCTCAAGTGATCCTCCTGCTTTGGCTTCCCAAAGTGCTGGGATTACAGGTATGAGCCACTGTGCCTGCCTGGAAGCCGCTTATGTTTATTTGAGAGTTGGGAGGAAGGGACGGCTTTCTGGACCCAAGGAAGCAGTAAGGCAGCAGGGCAGGGAGCAGGTGCTACAGGCAGGTGGCCGGCACTGCTGCTGGCCTGGAGGAGGACGGACAGCAGGGAGACAGGCAGATAAGAGACTGCATGCTTTGTGGAAATAGCTGAAAATAGAACATGAGCTTAGGCCCTGAGAATTCAATTCCTGCTAATGGCAAAGAGAGAAGCCAACGTCTTCCATACATAAGACCAAGGCAACAAACAGGGCCTTTGCACATCCTGGGTCTGGCCTGCCTGTCCAGGATGCCAGCTATCAGCCCTGACTCATGGAAAGAGCTCAATTATTATTATTATTATTATTATTATTATTATTATTATTATTATTATTATTATTTTGAGATGGAGTCTCACGCTGTTGCCACGCTGGAGTGCAGTGGCGGGATCTCATTGCAACCTCTGCCTCCTGGGTTCAAGCGATTCTCCTGCCTCAGCCTCCCAAGTAGCTGGGACTACAGGCGCCAGCTACCATGCCGAGCTAATTTTTAAATTTATAGTAGGACAGAGTTTTGCCATATTGGCTAGGCTGGTCTCGAACTCCTGACCTCAGGTGATCCGCCCACCTCGGCCTCCCAAAGTGCTGGGATTACAGCACGGTGAGCCACCGTTCCCAGCAACTTTTTAATAATTTGTCTTCTTGCTGAATAACAAAGCTATCTAAGTAAAAGGATGTGCGTGTGTCTTTGTGTGTGTGTGTTTTACCTACTTGGTCGATTTGGGTCACAGTTGCAGTTTATACTGTGCCTCTAAATTTTATTTGGAAGAAAAAGCAATATTTCTTTACTTCTCTTTTCTTTTTCTTTCTCTGTCCTGCTTTTAGGCACGAAAGCGGTATTTCATATCACAAATTCAGCTGCTGCTGCTGACAGTTTGCTCTGACTGTTTTTCACCAGACGAGGCAGGTTAAACTCTTGTCAGCCATATGTTGATTTGTTAACACTACCTGTGTCCCAGGTAGCAGGCTTAGATGGGTCTCAAAATAGACCAGGCGCACATGGCTGATAAGATCCCATCTATGACATAACCTCTAGAATAATCACTGCTGCCCTTTGCTCCAGAGTCCAGCTCCAGTGTATGCAAAAGTGGAAAGTCCTCAAACAGTGGGGGGTTTAGTGTGTGTGTGTGCTTTCCTTGAAACTGGTTAAACTTCCACTCAGCTTTGGAAGCTTCTAATAAGCGGTTCACAGCCTTTTCTTCTCTTTCTTCTCCTTTTTTGCTTCAGTGGGATGGATGGCCAAACAAACTTTCTGGTGGCCGTTAAGAAGAACAAAATTCTTTGCAGAAGCACGTGCCAGTGTTTTACAATGCACAGCACACATCGAGGCTTGCGGCGCACACTGGAACACAATCGGATTCTGGAGCTCTAGGGACAAAGAGTGTGGCTAATCTGTGCAGCCGCTGCTTTAGAATGGTGAGCAGGGAGGACACTCCTCTAAGGAGAGGGAGTCAGGGCATCAGCGCAAATTGGTTTTCCAGGCGAAGGAAGGGGAACGCCTCATCTTGGAAGACATTTCAGTTTCTGTGGACCTGTGGACCTGATGTCAGGTTACCTCGCCCCTCCCCAGCAGGAGCCAAATGTCCGTGCCTTTTCTCCTGGAAAGTTGCCTTTCTAAGCTAGAGAATTGCTGCCACAAACTGATTCTGAGAGGAAGGGAATGTACTCTTCATATTTGTAGAGAAAATCAGGAATCGAGGAGTCGCAGCCCCGGCTTCCTGGTCGGGCTGCTGACTCACACTGTCATCCTTTAGGCGATTTCCTTCATTTCTTTGCACCTCAGTTTCTCAGTTAAATAAAGGATGAAAATGGAATTCCCCTAGAGGCATTGGGAATACCTCATAAATGTTTGCATGTCTTCTTGATAACTAGGATTAGAGATCTGATTACTGCGAAGTAGCATTACATGGAAGATTCCATCTTTACTGTCAACTCGAGGCCTATCTTTGAATAAATATCATTCAAGGTCTTTCAGTCACCTTTCCCACTGTTCATTCCATGACGGCCCCTCCTCACTCCATCTGTTCTTTTCCATGGTGACTTCAAGTGATGTCATTTGCATGAAGTTTTGTCTCTGAAGAGAGGAGGCTTTAATTTCTCTTGGTTCATTCCAGAACATGGTAGTCCATGGGTCACCACAGGCTTGACTAGTTGTGGGAGACAGGATTCAGAGGCCAGGAATGGGATCTCAGTCACAACCTCCATGCTCTTTTCAGGAATTTAGGTTGATTTCCTTTTTCCTCTTCAAAGTGTCGCCCTCTTTGTTTGGCTAGGGTGCAGACATCACTTCCTCTTTGGGGGTCTGTGTTCTGTCTCCTGCTGGGTTTGAAATGTCATGTAATTTGTTGGGTTTTCACTGGATTATGTTTGGAGTTTGCTTGTTTTTTTTTGCTGTTCCCAAATCATCACTGGTCACCAGAACCCTCTCTCTTCTACCTCCTGATTAATGAAGTGATAGAAATGTACACTCCTCAGCATTTACCAAGAGAGACACATTTATCTTGAACTGCTCTCTCTGTTCTGTTGCCTATGAAGGGAGTTCCCCTGCAAGGACAAAAAAAAAAAAAAAAAAAACACCCAACAAAACCCAACAGTGCTGTTATCGTTTCTTCCTGCTGAGCGGTCAGGCTGCTCTGTTGCTTTGCTCATTATCTGGTCAAACTTCATTTGAGGGTGATCTCCATGCTCCTCATCCAGAATATGGTGCAAGCCTCAGGTCCTTCTCTCTTCAGACTCACCAACCTTTCCTTGGCTCCTCATAGATGACATTTTCTGTTCCTAGAAGCAACATTTCTCTGCTATAATAAGTAAATTTGGGGGAATACACTTGGAATGTATTATTAACTCATCCCACAAGCATTATTGATGTAACATGCCAGGTACTGTACTAGACATCAGGTGTGTGATAAGAATAATGAGGTCGGGTGTGGTGTCTCACACCTGTAATCTCAGCAATTTGGGAGGCCAAGATGGGAGGATGGCTTGAGGTCAGGAGTTCGAGACCAGCTTGGGCAACATTGCAAGACCTTGTCTTTACAAAAAATAAAAAATAAAAAATTAGCAAGACATGGCAGTGTGTGCCTGTAGTCCCAGTTACTCGGGAGGCTTAGGTGGAAGGATCCCTTGAACCCAGGAGGTCGAGGCTGCAATGAGCTAAGTTTGCACCATTGCACTCCAGCCTGGGTGACAGAGAGAGACCCTGTCTCTAAAATAAAATAGGCCAGATGCAGTGGCTCACGCTTGTCATGCTAGCACTTTGGGAGCTTGGGGCAGGCAGATCGTGAGGTCGAGAGATTGAGACCATCCTGGCCAACATGGCAAAACCCAGTGTCTACTAAAAATACAAATATTAGCTGGCCATAGTGGAGCGCGCCTGTAAACCCAGCTACTCCGGAGGCTAAGGCAAGAGAATCACTTGAACCTGGTAGGCGGCGGTTGCAGTGAGGCGAGATTGCACCACTGCACTCTAGCCTGATAACAGAGTGAGACTCCGCCTCAAAAAAATAAAAATTAAAAAATAAAATAAACTAATGAGACTTATCTCCTGCTTCTAAGAGCAGGGCCACAGGCAGAAAAGGGGTGGTGGAGGTGCAAGTCGTGATGGAGAGGGCTGAGAAAAACCTGCAGAGTCATAAGTTGCAAGGCAAAGGGAGGCCCTTTTGTAGTTCATAAGCATAATGATTGGGTTTTTGCACATATGCCAAACCTTGTTAAGATGTTGGCACTTTACCCATAAGGCATTAAAACACACACACACACACACACACACCCAAAAACAATGCAAAGAGAAAGATTTCTGTTTGTGACTTGAATCTAGTAGTGATAATATTCATTGCATAACTTTACTGTCTATTATAGCAAAAACATTCCCCTGAATTCTTACTGTGTGCCAAGCGCTGTGCTCAGTAATCTTAATCCTTACTCAGCCCTTTGTGGTGAGTTCTGTATTCACCCTTATTTTACAGATGAAGGAATGGAGATTTGAGGAGGCCGAGTAATGAGTGCAGGGTGATTAGCTAATATCAAACTCAGGCATTGAGGCTATGCTGTCTAGAGAAAGAAATATATGTTAGGGACCTTCTGGACAGGGCTCTGCCTATACTTGTGACAGCACTGGAAATGAAGTCCTTTCCCCTGTGTTTCTCTGAAAAGAAATAATTTGTTTCCTGTGTTCTGGAAGGACATTGGGTGAAGCTGGTTGTGTTTTAAAGCATGTCCATTGAAGCTTCTTTTGACTCCTGAGTCTTTAGCAGGAGGCTCCTGCTATATTTCACATGACCCTGTCTTAGTGAGCTCTCTGTTGGCTTTAGGGAAAACATGGGGCCATTTTGCTAATTCAATGAAGAGTATCTGCTTAGAGATTTTTTGGGGGGCAATGCCAGTGGCTGAGTAGCTCTCCCTTCAACTGTTCATAAAAAAAAAAAAAAGAAGTTTGCTAGGCGCAGTGTCTCACACCTGTAATCCTAGCATTTTGGTAGGCTGAGGCGGGCAGATCATGAAGTCTGGAGTTTGAGACCAGCCTGACCAACATAGTGAAACCCCGTCTCTATTAAAAGTACAAAAATTAGCCGGGCATGGTGGCATGTGCCTATAATCCCAGCTACTCAGGAGGCTGAGGCAGAAGAATCACTTGAACCTGGGAGGTGGAGGTGGCAGTGAGCCGAGACTGGGCCACTGCACTCCAGCCTGGGCGACAGAGCTAGACTCTGTCTCAGAAAAAAAAAAAAAAAAAAAGCGAAAGAAAAGAAAAATAAATCTTTGTCATATATTTAAAACTATTAAGAACTCCGGCCTGACACAGTGGCTCATGCCTGTAATCCCAGCACTTTGGGAGGCCGGGGCGGGTGGATCACGAGGTCAGGAGATTGAGACCATCCTGGCTAACTCAATGTGGTGAAACCCCATCTCTGCTAAAACTACAAAAAATTAGCTGGGCGTGATGGTGGGCGCTTGTAGTCCCAGCTACTCTGGAGGCTGAGGCAGGAGAAGGGCCAGAACCCGGGAGGTGGAGCTTGCAGTGAGCCGAGATCGTGCCGCTGCACTCCAGCCTGGGTGACAGAGTGAGACTCCACCTCAAAAAACTAAACAAAACAAAACAAAAAAAAAAAAACACACACACACACAAAACTCTTTGTTGACCTCAAAAGAGCATCCCTGAAATTGACCTCCCTTCCACAGTCTTGGAGGAGGTCTTTGTTGCTACGGTTAAGGGGCACAGCACAGTTCTTATCTGACTTCTCAACATCATTTGCTGTTGTCATCTTTTGAATGAATCTATTCTCTTGGTTTCCTTCCTCTGTCTCTGAATGATGCTTTGCTTGTCTCTTCAGGGTTGGTGGTTTCCAAAGATATATTTATTCTCTCATCTCAAGGCACTCTCATCTTCAGAGATCTCATTCATTATCAGGGCTTCCCCTGTCAGCTCTATGTGAATGGCTTCCAAATCTCTATCTTCAGACTGTATCCTTCTTCTTGGGTACACATGTATCCACAACAAGTTTGTTGTTTGAGTAACCTCAAACTCAGAAGGTCCAACACCTAACTTGTCTTCTTCGCCCCAAGCCCTCTTGTGTTGTCCCTGAGAAGGGCATCACTGGCCATCAACTGGCCAAAGCTGGGGGCTTTGGCATCATCCTCCATTCTTCCCATTCCCTCTTCCAACAACAGCTAATCCTTCAACACGATCCATTCCATAGTTACGCGTATCTCTTTATTTCTCTCCACCTCATCACTGCCACCTCAGTTCATGCCACCGTCATCTCTTCTCTGTGTGGAGTCTTGCTCCTGCCAATTCGTGCAACTCGGAAAATGTGAGTCTCCTTACCTTCTCAGAACTCTCCAAGGGTTGCTACTGCTCTTAGGATGAAATTTAAATGCTTTGATATGGCTCAAAAGGCCCTGTATGACCTGGCATCAGCTTTTCCTCTGTTCCCTCACTTCACACTCGTAATTCTCCAACTTCACATACTATATCTTGCCTATGTGGTCTTTAGTACATGCTAATCCATCTATCTGCCTAGATTGGTCTCCCCTCTCCTTGTATGCTTTCACTTGGCTAATTCCTGCTTATCTTTTAGATCTAAAGCTTTTAGATCATTTAGATATGACCTCCCAGACTGGGCTAGGTGGTTTTCATCTCTACCCCATCCTTAAACTCCCACCCACTGGGGCCTCTTTCTTCCTATTAGACCTTTTGTCACTCAATATTAATTGGTTTTTGTCTGTATTGTCTAATAGACTGAGTTCTGTGAGGCCAGGGATAGAGCTATTCTATATACCATTATATTTATAGAGCCTTGCACACAGTAGGATAGAGGCCTGTAAGAGTTATTTATGGCTGCATAACAAATGACCCTAAAACTTAGTGGCTTAATACAACAGCATTTAGTATGTCACAGTTTTTTGTCGGTCAGGACTTTGGGAACAACTTAGCTTTCTCATGAGGTTACAGTCATCTGAAGGCTTGACTGGGGCTGAATGATCTTCCAAGATGGCCCACTCACATGGCTGTTGGCAGGAGGCCTTAGCTACTTACCACTATGTGGGCCTTTCCAAATGTCTGCTTGAGTGTCCTCATGACAGGCAGCTGAGTTCCCCCAGAAAGTGTGATCTAAGAGAAAGAGCAAAGAGGAGACCACTGTGCCTAGTATGCCCTAGACTCACTTGGATCATTATTTTGGCCATTTTGGCAACATTGAATTTGTTAGAAGAGACTAAATACAGCTCACACCTAATAAGAGGGGAATTAGCCTTCACATTTTGAAGAAGGACAGCATATCAAGGAATTTGTGGACATACTTTAAAACCACCACAGGACTTGTTGAATAAATGAGAATGTGTTGAATAAATGCACCAACGTAAGACACCCCCACCTCCCAATTCATTGATCCAGTCAGATATTTACTGAACACCTACTAGTGTAAAAATTCCCCTGGATAGAAGAAGGCTGAACATTCCCCTAAGAAGGTAGGAAACAGAAAAGTAAATGTGGAACTAGTGCTTCTTCTCTCAAACATGACGATAAGGACCAAAGGGCCAGCCGGGTGTGGTGGCTCACACTTGTAATCCCAGCACTTTGAGAAGCCAAGGTGGGAGGATTGCTTGATCTCGGGAGTTCAATATGAGGAAACAGGGAGACCCCCTTCTCTACAAAATAGACATATATATATAAATTTTCCCGGCATGGTGGTGTGTACCTATAATCCCAGCTACTTGGGAGACTGAGGTGGGAGGATTGCTTGAGCCTGGGAGGTCAAGGCTATAGTCAGCCATGATCATGCCATTGCACTCCAGCCTTCGCGATAAAGCAATACCACATCTCTAAAAATAATAATAATAAAAAAAAGACCAAAGGATCACTCTGCCCCAGCGACACTGTCTTTTTTTTTAGCCTACACCAAAATCTGAGGTTAAGCAACCCTGTCATTGCCACCCCAAGACTATCTCAATTCTTGGTCTGACCTCACCCATCTCCATTGCTTGTCTCTCTTCTGTTATCCCCAAGCTTTTAATAACAGCTCTTTCTTCTTGTTTTCTGCTATATATTTGGGAGTCATCTACATGATTATTTGTCTCGTATCTCCTCGTATCATCAGCTCTTGGAAGACAAAGCTGGGTGGTGTCATGTTTAGTACAGAGCTTTGCTTCCATTCGTCACCACATAAATGTTAACAGACTGTGTAGGTGCACTATATCATGCATATGAAAGTGTGCACTCAGTAGCAGCTTTGGTTTGTACAGCATGGGGTCTGCAGCTGCTGTCATCACCTTGGGAGCTGGTGATCTACCCAGGATCATTCTCACCCCACTCTCACCCCACAGGGCTAGGCTAAAGGGTCAGAACTTTGGCCTCACCTTTCAATAGGTTGCAACCTCTGACACAGCCCTTCCTGCTTTTAAAACTCCTTTGCAAAGACTGCTTCATTTCCTTTGCCAGCAGTCCCTAAGACTCAGGGAAGTCAGATGTGAGGCTTCTGGAAAACCAAAATGGAAGAGCTAGGAAATACCTGTAGAACATTGTTTGGTCAAACATGTTAAGATCTTCCTCTATCTTACTCAATGTGTCAGAGCAAGCTAGTGGCAAGTAAGAGGAAGGTCTTGAGGCCAAGCCAGTCTTCTGATTCCTGTCTACCACATTCTGCAGGGAGGCAGCAGAGCTTGCTAGTTAAGGAAATGAGCCCTGAAGTAAGACTGTCTTGGTTCTGCCACTTACTAGGCCTTTTTTTTTTTTTTTGGAGACAGAATCTTGCTCTGTCGCCCAAGCTGGAATGCAGTGGCACAATTATAGCTCACTGTAACCTCAAACTCCTGGGCTCATTGCTAGACTCGTTAAGCCTCAGTTCATTGCCTGTAAAATGGGAATAATAATGTTATCTGCCCATAGGATTGTTGTGAGGGCTAAATGAGATAATCCATGCAAAGTGTAGCACGTGATAACTACTCAACAGATACTAATACTGATTATACCATCCCTGCCTATATTTTATTGGGGGAGGGTAGACAAATAGTAAAAGTTCTTTTTTTATTTTTTATTTTAAAATTTTTTGTAGGGATGAGGTCTCCCTGTATTGCTTAGGCTGGTCTCGTGTACTCCTGAGCTCAAGCAGTCCACCCACCTTGGCCTCCCAAAGTGCTGGGATTACAGGTGTGAGCCACTGCGCTCCACCAGAAAAGATTCTTTGCCCCATAGCAGCTAAGGATACATTTTCGCTAGGTGTGGTGCTCCCGCTTGTAATCATAGCACTTTGGGAGGCCAAAGCAGGTGGATTACTTGAGGTCAGGAGTTTGAAACCAGCCTGGCCAACACGGTGAAACCCTGTCTCTACTAAAAATACAAAAAAATTGGCCAGGAATGGTGGTGAGCACCTGTAATCCCAGATACTTGAGAGGCTGAGGCAAGAGAATTGCTTGAACCTGGGAGGCGGAGGTTGCAGTGAGCTGAGATCGTGCCACTGCACACCAGCCTGGGCGACAGAGCGCGACTCCTTCTGAAAAAACAAAAAGGGAACATTTTCTCATTTTTGTATTTTTAAAAATTATTTATTTTTTTGTTTTTGAGACAGGGTCTCACTCTGTTGCCTAGGCTGGAGTACAGTGGCACAATCACAGCTCACTGCAGCCTCAACCTCCCAGGCTCAAGTGATCCTCCCATCTCAGCCTCCTGAGTAACTGGGACTACAGGTGTGCACCATCATGCCTGGCTAATTTTTTTATTTTTATTTTTAGTAGAGACGAGGTCTTGCTATGTTGCCCAGGCTGATCTTGACCTCCTGAACTCAATAAATCCTCCCGCCTTGGCCTCCCAAAGTGCTAGAATTGCAGGCATGAGATGCTGCACCCGGCCTTCATTTTTGCATCTTAAATCAGCAACCCCCAAATGTCTTTTTTAAAATATATGTATACAATATACATTGTCTTCCCCTGAAGTACAAAGCTTGCTAGGAGCAGTTCCGACAGTTGAAGATGAAGGTGGTGTTGGTGGTGTGTATGTATGTGTGTATGTGTGCGTGTGCATGTGTGTATTATTTACTTGATATTTGCAGAAAATTTCTTGTTGTCATCTTTCGGTTTTGACACTGGCTAGAGTCAATCCACTATGATCCACTGATTAGAGATCCTTGTGTACCTACCCAAGAGACAGACAGAGAGAGACGGAGAGAGAGAAATGTATTCTTGTAGATTTTGCTTGACACAGGCAAATAGTTAAGCTGAGGCTGAAGTTGAATATTTGATGCCTGAATCATGGAGTGCAAAAGGAGGGAGCATGCTCTCAATTATTTGGATAAGGAGAGAAAAGAGAAAGAAATTATTGTTTTTAGATGGGTGGCAACATTTGAGGAAGGAACCACAGAAATAAGGTGACAACTCTCATATTTTTTGAAGTTTGTTTTTTATGTTGCTTTCTGTTTGATTTAATGCCTTCTCACCTCTACTAATACTAAAAAGTTAAAAGCAATTAAGAATAATTTTATTTGAGAATTGAACTATATTACAATGCCCTAAGATGATGAAATCATGTAGTTTATTCAAATTAAGCCCAAGAACCTCATGGTAACGTTGTCTGCTAGGCGTTCAATTGTTTGTGTGACTGAAAGAGTCACCTGTGCCCACTCCCCTTCTCATACCCTTTCCTGGGCTTCATTATTTTCTGATGCAATTCTTCCAAAGGGAAACTTTTCCAGAGAAAATTCCCTGGTAACTACTTTTTGTTGTTGTTTGAGACTGAGTCTTGCTGTGTCACCCAGGCTGGAGTGCAGTGGCACAGTCTTCACTCGCTGCAGCCATCACCTCATGGGCTCAGGTGATTCTCTCATCTCAGCCTCTCAAGTAACTGGGACCACAGGCACGCGCCACCACACCCAGCTAATTTTTGTGGAAATAAGGTTTCACTATGTTGCCCAGGCTGATCTTGAACTCCTGGACTCAAGTGATCCTCCTGC
This sequence comes from Piliocolobus tephrosceles, assembly GCF_002776525.5. NCBI lineage: Eukaryota > Metazoa > Chordata > Mammalia > Primates > Cercopithecidae > Piliocolobus > Piliocolobus tephrosceles. Next base: position 161,327,656 of record NC_045438.1, read on the forward strand.
CCTGTGCCTCCCAAAGTGCTGGGATTATAGGTGTCAGCCACCATGCCCAGCCCCTTGTAGCTACTTTATTTGGCAGGAAAAGTCCAACTTTCTGCATAACCCCAGTAACTTAAACATATAGCTTAAATTTCCTTTGATTCTCTTATCTCCATGCAGATAACTTATCCCCACACAGACAGAAACTCCAGACAAGGTCTGAGTCAGTGGATAGGTTCCTTGTGTCATAGACTGGAGAGGAAGGGGCACTTGGATGGCTTTATTTAACCCTAATTCCGAATTTATTTTACTAAAGAAATTTAGAGACGGAGAGAGGAGGGTGGGGACAGTAATTTGTGTTTCTGCTTTGAAAGTGCTGAGACGCTTTTGCCGCTCGTTCCCGTTTGTCATTTGGCATGGCTCTTCTGCGATCCAGTGCAGTCTTGTTTCCAGAATGCCTCCTGACGCCCGCTGCACATCGTTTTCTGCCCAGTAAGGGCCCCAAAGTGACGGCTAGGGCTGATGTTCTTGAAAATCTGAATGTGCTTGTTAGGTAAAAGTTCTTATTTGGAAAGTTCCGTTGAATAACTTTAGCTGCATGCTCCTAGTTTCTGTCTTCCTTTAATTTTGTCAATTCTGGGTTCTAGATTCCAGAAGTCAGATCTGTCTAAATGAAGGCACAATGGAGAATGGTAGATTTTAAGAGAGGAACAGTGATGGAGTGCCTGGAGGGATGTCCTCACCACCTCACAAAACAGGGGCTCAGTAACTGTGTGAAGTGACCTGAGGATGAAGATGTTCCCAAACTCCTGCAGGTCCATTTGCATATGACTTGCCGCCTTACTGGAGGGCACCAATTTCCTTTCTTTCCTTTTTTTTCTTTTTGAGACAGAGTGACGGAGTTTCATTCTTGTTGACCAGGCTGGAGTGCAATGGTGCCATCTTGGCTCACTGCAACCTCTGCCTCCCAGATTCAAGCGATTCTCCTGCCTCAGCTTCCCAAGTAGCTGGGATTACAGGTGTGTGCCACCACATCTGGCTAATTTTAGTATTTTTAGTAGAGATGGAGTTTCACCATGTTGGTCAGGCTGGTCTCAAACTCCTGACCTCAAGTGATCTGCCTTCTTGGGGCTCCCAAAGTGCTGGGATTACAGGTGTGAGATACCACACCTGGCCTTTTTTTTTTAAATTTTATAATTATTTTATTTATTTATTTATTTATTTATTTATTTATAATAAGGTCTTGTTTTGTTGCCCAGGCTGTAGTGCAGTGGCAAGATCATGGCTCACTGCAGCCTCAACCTCCTGAGCTCCAGCTATCCTCTGCCTCAGCCTCCTGAGTAGCTAGGACTACAGGGACACACCACCACACCCCACTAAAGGGGCACCAATTTCAACAGTTTACAAAATATACTTTCAGTTTACACCCCTTGAAAGGGTTTTCATGCCTTGATTTTCCTGCCCTGCATTCAGTCATTTTCCCTTTCACTTCCTGCCCCTGTTGCTGCCGGGCTCTTCACTGTTTAGACCCTGCAGCTGAGGAGGACAGGCATGCAAGCCAAGGGGCAGAGGGGAAACTGCTCAGAAAACATTGGTTTGAAGGGCGCAGAATTCAGTGTCAAGTTCCCATCTCTGGCCTGTGGACCAGCCGGACACTGTGCAGGGCCCTGGGATGGGCCCTGGGGGGTCCCTCTCTGATGTCTCGCTCAGAACAGAGGCTTCCACTGGGACTCCTCATTATGTGGCTCTTCCTGCCTGGAGAGACACCATCTTCCTTGCACTGGGCCTCCCCCGTGCTGACTACACTTCCCTAGCCTGTTGCCACACTCGCTGTTGCCGTCCTCCTCCTCCCTGGAAGGGCTCCCTCCCTCCCAGCCACTGTAGTGGGTCTGTGCCCCCAGAGCCTGTTCCACCCTCCATGCAGGAAGAGTGTCTGCTTGCTGCAGTGAGCCTTAAAGACCCAGGGCCATCCCCAAACAGGACATCCACTGGAAATAGTGGAGATAATGGAAAGAGGCCGATTGGTTGTCCATTCATTTTCTCATTATGCGTTTACTGACCTCTTCTCTAGGGTGAGCTGATGGCGATGGGGAAGAGGAGCTCAGACTAGGAGGGACACTTTGGTCTGTGAGCAAACAATCCAGCACAGGACACTGAGTACCCGGAGACAGATGCACATCTATGAGGGGGTGTCTGACAAGAACAGAAAGGCCAAGTTCCCATGAGAAGGGGGATCTGGAGACCTGAGAAGGGAATTCATTTGTTGCTTCATGAAGTAAATGTATATTTTTGAAGATGCTGAGAGATTATTTTACTTTTTTTTGCCTTAAAATTTTTTTTTCCAGGTTCTCTTTTTTTTATTATTATGCCTTAATTTCTAGGGTACATGTGCAAAATGTGCAGGTTTGTTACATAGGTATACACGTGCCATGTTGGTTTGCTGCACCCATTAACTTGTCATTTACGTTAGGTATTTCTCCTAATACTATCCCTCCCCCTACCATCCACCCCACAACAGGCCCCCATGTGTGATGTTCCCCGCCCCTTGTCCAAGTGTTCTCATTGTTCAATTCCCACCTATGAGTGAGAACATACAGTGTTTGGTTTTCTGTCCTTGTGATAGTTTGCTCAGAATGATGGTTTCCAGCTTCATCCATGTCCCTACAAAGGACACGAACTCATCCTTTCTTATGGCTGCATAGTACTCCGTGGTATATATGTGCCACATTTTCTTAATCCATTCTATCACTGATGGACATTTGTGTCAGTTCCAAGTCTTTGCTCTTGTGAATAGTGTTGCAGTAAACATATGTGTGCATGTGTCTTTATAGCAGCATGATTTATAATCCTTTGGGTATACACCCAGTAATGGAATGGCTGGGTCAAATGGTATTTCTAGTTTTAGATCCTTGAGGAATCGCCGTACTGTCTTCCACAATGATTGAACTAGTTTACAGTCCCACCAACAGTGTAAAAGTGTTCCTAGTTCTCCACATCCTCTCCAGCACCTGTTGTTTCCTGACTTTTTAATGATCACCATTCTAACTGGTGTGAGATGGTATCTCATTGTGGTTTTGATTTGCATTTCTCTAATGGCCAGTGATGATGAGCATTTTTTAATGTGTCTGTTGGCTGCATAAATGTCTTCTTTGAGAAGTGTCTGTTCATATCCTTTGCCCACTTTTTGATGGGGTTGTTTGTTTTTATCTTGTAAATTTGTGTAAGTTCTTTGTAGATTCTGGATATTAGCCCTTTGTCAGATGGGTAGATTGCAAAAATTTTCTCCCATTCTGTAGGTTGCCTATTCACTCTGATGGTAGTTTCTTTTGCTGCGCAGAAGCTCTTTAGTTTAATTAGATATCATTTGTCTATTTTGGCTTTTGTTGCCATTGCTTTTGGTGTTTTAGTCATGAAGTCCTTGTCCATGCCTATGTCCTGAATGGTATTGCTTAGGTTTTCTTCCAGGGTTTTTATGGTTTTAGGTCTGACATTTAAATCTTTAATCTATCTTGAATTAATTTTTGTATAAGGTATAAGGAAGGGATCCAGTTTCAACTTTCTACATATGGCTAGCCAGTTTTCCCAATACCTTTTATTAAATAGGGAATCCTTTCCCCATTTCTTGTTTTTGTCACATTTGTCAAAGATCAGATGGTTGTAGATGTGTGGTGTTATTTCTGAGGCCTCTGTTCTATTCCATTGGTCTATATCTCTGTTTTGGTACCAGTACCATGCTGTTTTGGTTACTGTAGGCTTGTAGTATAGTTTGAAGTCAGGTAGTGTGATGCCTCCAGCTTTGTTCTTTATGCTTAGGATTGTCTTGGCAATGCAGGCTTTTTTTTTTTTTTTTTTGCTTCCAAATGAACTTTAAAGTAGTTTTTTTCCAATTCTGTGAAGAAAGTCATTGGTAGCTTGATGGGGATGGCATTGAATCTATAAATTATTACCCTGGGCAGTATGGCCATTTTCACAATATTGATTCTTCCTATCCATGAGCATGGAATATTCTTCCACTTGTTTGTGTCCTCTTCTATTTCATTGAGCAGTGGTTTGTAGTTCTCCTTCAAGAGGTCCTTCACATCCCTTGTCAGTTGCATTCCTAGGTATTTTATTCTCTTTGTAGCAATTGTGAATGGGAGTTCACTCATGATTTGGCTCTCTGTTTGTTATTGGTGTATAAGAATGCTTGTGATTTTTGCACACTGATTTTGTATCCTGAGACTTTGCTGAAGTTGCTTATCAGCTTAAGGAGATTTGGGGCTGAGACGATGGGGTTTTCTAAATATACAATCATGTCATCTGCAAACAGGGACAATTTGACTTCCTCTTTTCCTAATTGAATATTCTTTATTTATTTCTCTTCCCTGATTGCCCTGGCCAGAACTTCCAACACTATATTGAATAGGAGTCATGAGAGAGGGCATCCCTGTCTTGTGCCGGTTTTCAAAGGGAATGCTTCCAGTTTTTGCCCATTCAGTATGATATTGGCTGTGGTTTGTCATAAATAGCTCTTATTATTTTGAGATATATTCCATCAATACCTAGTTTATTGAGAGTTTTTAGCATGAATGACTGTTGAATTTTGTCAAAGGCCTTTTCTGCATCTATTGAAATAATCATGTGGCTTTTGTCATTGGTTCTGTTTATGTGATGGATTATGTTTATTGATTCACGTATGTTGAACCAGTCTTGCATCCCAGGGATAAGCTGACTTGATCGTGGTGGATAAACTTTTTGATGTGCTGCTGGATTCGGTTTGCCAGTATTTTACTGAGGATTTTTGCATCAATGTTCATCAGGGATATTGGTCTAAAATTCCTTTTTTTTTGTTGTGTCTCTGCCAGGCTTCGGTATCAGGATGATGCTGGCCTCATAAAATGAGTTAGGGAGGATTCCCTCTTTTTCTATTGATTGGAATAGTTTCAGAAGGCATGGTACCAGCTCCTCTTTGTACCTCTGGTAGAAATTGACTGTGAATCCATCTGGTCCTGGACTTTTTTTGGTTGGTAGGCTATTAATTATTGCCTCAATTTCAGAGCCTGTTATTGGTCTATTCAGGGATTCAACTTCTTCCTGGTTTAGTCTTGGGAGAGTGTATGTGTCCAGGAATTTACCCACTTCTAGATTTTCTAGTTTATTTGCATAGAGGTGTTTATAATATTCTCTGTTGGTAGTATGTATCTCTTTGGGATCGGTGGTGATATCCCCTTTATCATTTTTTATTGCATCTATTTGATTCTTCTCTCCTTTATTCTTTATTAGTCTTACTAGCAGTCTATCAATTTTGTTGATCTTTTCAAAAAATCAGCTCCTGGATTCATTGATTTTTTTTTTTTTTGAAGGGTTTTTTGTGTCTCTATCTCCTTCAGTTCTGCTCTGATCTTAGTTATTTCTTGCCTTCTGCTAGCTTTTGAATGTTTTTGCTCTTGCTTCTCTAGTTCTTTTAATTGTGATGTTAGGGTGTTGATTTTAGATCTTTCCTGCTTTCTCTTGTGGGCATTTAGTGCTATAAATTTCCCTTTACACACTGCTTTAAATGTGTCCCAGAGATTCTGGTACGTTGTGTCTTTGTTCTCATTGGTTTCAAAGAACATCGTTATTTCTGCCTTCATTTTGTTATTTACCCAGTAGTCATTCAGGAGCAGGTTGTTCAGTTTCCATGTAGATGTGCGGTTTTGAGTGAGTTTCTTAATCCTGAGTTCTAATTTGATTGCACTGTGGTCTGAGAGACAGTTTGTTGTGATTTCTGTTCTTTTACATTTGCTGAGAAGTGCTTTACTCCCAACTATGTGGTCAATTTTGGAGTAAGTGCAATGTGGTGATGAGAAGAATGTATATTCTGTTGATTTGGGGTGGAGGGCTCTGTAGATGTCTATTAGGTCTGCTTGGTGCAGAGCTGAGTTCAGGTCCTGGATATCTTTGTTAACCTTCTGTCTCATTGATCTCTCTAGTATTGACAGTGGGATGTTAGAATCTCTCATTATTATAGTGTGGGAGTCTAAGTCTCTTTGTAGGTCTCTAAGGACTTGCTTTATGAATCTGGGTGCTCCTGTATTGGGTGCATATATATTTAGGATAGTTAGCTCTACTTGTTGAATTGATCCCTTTACCATTATGTAATGGTCTTCTTTGTCTCTTTTGATCTTTGTTGGTTTAAAGTCTGTTTTAATGGAGACCAGGATTGCAATCCCTGCTTTTTTTGCTTTCCATTTGCTTGGTAGATCTTCCTTCATCCCTTTATTTTGAGCCTATGCGTGTCTCTACACATAAGATGATTCTCCTGAATACAGCACACTGATGAGTCTTGACTCCTTATTCAATTTGCCAGTCTGTGTCTTTTAATTTGGGCATTTAGCCCATTTACATTTAAGGTTAATATTATTATGTGTGAATTTGATCCTGTCATTATGATGTTAGCTGGTTATTTTGCCCATTAGTTGATGTAGTCTCTTCCTAGCATCGATGGTCTTTATAATTTGGCATGTTTTTGCAATGGCTGGTACCGGTTATTCCTTTCCATGTTTAGTGCTTCCTTCAGGAGCTCTTAGTGGTAAGGCAGGCTTAGTGGTGATAAAATCTCTCAGATTTTAACCCCACTCTGACCCCACTCAGAGGTGGGGTCTACACAGGCAGTAGGCCTTACTGAGCTGTGGTGGGCTCTGCCCAGTTCGAGCTTCCCCAGCTGCTTTGTTTACCTACTCAAGCCGCAGCAATGGCAGATGCCACTCCCCCTGGCAGGCTGCTGCCTCGCAGGTCGATCTCAGACTGCTATGCTAGCAGTGAGCAAGTCTCCGTGGGCATGGGACCCGCCAAGCCAGGTGTGGGGTATAATCTCCTGGTGTGCTGTTTGCTAAGCCCATTAGAAAAGTGCAGTATTTGGACAGGAGGGTCCTGATTTTCCAGGTACAGTCTGTCATGGCTTCCCTTGGCTAGGAAAGGGAAATCCCGGACCCCTTGCACTTCCTGGGTGAGGCGATGCCCCACCCTGCTTTGACTCGCCCTCCGTGGACTGCACCCACTGTCCAACCAGTCCCAATGAGATGAACCAGGTACCTCAGTTGGAAATGCAGAAATCGCCATCTTCTGTGTCGATCATGCTGGGAGCTGCAGACCAGAGCTCTTCCTAGTTGGCCGTCTTGGAACATCTGTCTCTTTTACTTTTTATAATTATGAAAGTAATAGCTACTCATTGCAAAACATTTAGGAAGCATAAAACAGAAATAAATATCACTTGTGATCTCTACCCTTCATTATTCACATTTTGGCATTCCCCTTCTTGATTTTTTTTTTTTGAGATGGAGCCTCACTCTGTCACCAGGCTGGAGCGCAGTGGCACGGTCTCGACTCACTGCAACCTCTGCCTCCTGGGTTCAAGCAATTCTCTTGCCTCAGCCTCCCAAGTAGCTGGGATTACAGGCATGTGCCACCACGCCCAGCTAATTTTTGTGTTTTTAGTAGAGATGGGGTTTCACCATGTTGGTCAGGCTGGTCTTGAACTCCTGACCTCGTGATCTGCCCACCTCAGCCTCCCAAAGTGCTGGAATTACAGGCGTAAGCCACCATGCCCAGTCTCTCCTTCTTGATTTTATCTTGGCTTCAAGAGGGATTATTTCAACTGGGCTTTACAAAATGAGTAGGGGTTTGCCAGGCAATTCAAAAGTGGCAAGGCCTTTCAAAAGGACAAAATGACATGCCCAGCCCCAGAGATGTGAAAGTGCATGGGCAAGGTGTGCAAAATCTGATGAGAAGGGACAGGAGAGCTAGAGTCATGAAACAAATACTGATTGAGCCCTTGCTTGGTGCCAGATAGTGTAGCAAGCACTGGAGGCCCAATGGTAAGCAAAGCCAGATCAGGTCCTGTCCTTGTGGAGGTTAAGGTCATTTGGGGAAGACAGATATGGATCAGATAAATGATCTGATCCACACACACATAAATGAAGGCTTACCAACTATGGGAGTGGTGAGGGAGCGTGGGTAGAGCTTGTGACAGGGTATCTGGCTGGTCTGTGGGCAGACAGGGGACTTGAGAAAGGAGATTGTCATTTGAATTGAGATTTTGTTTTCTTTCTTTCCTCCTCCTCCTCCTCCTCCTCCTCCTCCTCCTTCTTCTTTTAAGAGACAGAGTCCCACTATGTTGCCCAAGCTGGTCTTGAATACTGGCCTTAAGTGATCCTCCAGCCTCAGCCTCCCAAAGTGTTGGGGATTACAGGCGTGAGCCACTGTGCCCAGCTGGAATTGAGATTGGAAGCATGAATCAAGTGGGCCTGGTGAAAGGGGGGTGACTGGAGAGCATTTCAGCAGAGAAGTTGCTGGTAAGGCTCAGTGGTAGCGGGAGAACTGTGGACCCAGAGAGCTGTGGCTGGAGCTCGGGGCAGTGCGGACCAGCTAGGGCCGCATCCCAGGCCAGGATAAATATCTGTTTAGGTTATCCTAAGAATGATGGGAATCCAAGGTTAGATTTTAAGCCTAGGGGGCAGGGTGGGTGCAGGGGCTGGTGGCCTGATCAGATCTGAATTTTGAAAAGTCCTCTCTGGCAGCAGAATAGAGGATTTCAGAGGACAAAGGTAGAGGCAGGAAGCTAGCATTTATTTGTTAATACATACATGGGATCCTATTGGATGTATTATTCTGAAACTTGCCATTTTTGTGTTAGTTATTATATCATCTTGATCTATTTCATTCAATTTTACAACTCAGTCCAATATTCCATAGTGTAGATGTACATAGTCTATATAAGCATTCACAACGTATTTAACCATTTCTACATTGTTTCCAGTTTTCCATCCTCACCAACTCTCTACTGGCAGGAGCATCCTCTAATATGGGCGGTGGCAGGCAAAATTCTGAGATTTGAAAAAAGGGTCTCAGCCGGACGCAGTGGCGCATACCTGTAATCCCGGCACTTTGGGAGACTGAGGCGGGTGGATCACCTGACGTCAGGAGTTTAATACCAATCTAGCCAACATGGTGAAACCCTGTCTCTACCAAAAATACAAAAATTAGACAGGCATAGTGACATACACCTGTAATCCCAGCTACTTGGGAGGCTGAGGCAGGAGAATCGCTTGAACTGGGAGGTGGAGTTTGCAGTGAGCCGAGACTGTGCCACTATACTCCAGCCTTGGAGACAGAGTGATGCTCCGTCTCAAAAAAATAAAATAAAATAAAGAAAAAAATAATAAAATAAAAGAGTCTCAGGCTGGAGTGCAGTAGTGCAATCTTGGCTCACTGCAGCCTCAACCTCCTGAGATCAGGTGATCCTGCCACCTCAGCCTTCTGAGTAGCTGGGACTATAGGTGCACGCCACCACGCCTGGCTAATTTTTGTATTGTTTGTAGAGATGGGGTTTTGCTATGTTGCCCAGGCTTGTCTCAAACTCCCGAGCTCAAGCAATCCTCCCGTCCCAGCCTTCCAAAGTGCTAGGATTATAAATGTGAGCAACCATGCCCAGCCAGAATTCTGCGATTGCCCTGAGAGTCCCACCCACCTTGCTGCCCTTTCTCTGTGTCGTCCCTTCTCCTTGAGTGTGGGCAGGACACTGAAACAGATGGGATACAACCCTGTGACTGGGTTGATCAACTTGGATTATCCTAGGTGGGTCTGGCCTCATCAGGGGGTCTCTTAAAAGGGGATCCCTGAAGGGAGAGATTGGAAGTGTGAGGGGGTATAAGGAAGGGAGTTATAAGGCCAGGTCATGTGATCCTTCCCAGGACCTCTAGTTGCTGAGAGTGGGCCCTCTCTGACAGCTAGCAGGAAAATGGGGATCCCATATAACCTTGATAAAATGAATTCTGCCAACAACCTGAGGGAGCTCAGAATAAATCTTTCCCTTGCTGAGCCTTCAGAGAAACACACTGGGCCGGCTGGCAGAGTGGTTCACTCCTGCTGCACTCCAGCCTGGGCAACAGAGGGAGACCCTGTCTCTAAAACAAAGAAAAAAAGGGCTGGGTGTGGTGGCTCACGCCTGTCATCCCAGCACTTTGGGAGGCTGAGGTGGGTGAATCACTTGAGGTCAGGAGTTTGAGACCAGCCTGGCCAACAGGGTGAAACCCTATCTCTACTAAAAAAAAATTACAAAAATTAGCCAGATGTGATAGTGGGTGCCTGTAATCCCAGCTACTCAAGAGGCTGAGGCAGAAGAACTGCTTGAACCCGGGAGGTGGAGGTTGCAGGGAGCTAAGATGACGCCACTGCACTCCAGCCTAGGCGACAGAGTGAGACTCCATCTCAGTAAAAAAAGAAAAAAAAAATGCACTGGGCTAGCAGGGCATAGTGGGGCACACCTGTAATCCCAGCACTTTGGGAGGCTGAGTCAGGAGGATTGCTTGAGCCCAGGGGTTTGAGACAAGCCTAAGCAACAATGCAAGATTTCATCTCTAAAAAGAAAAAAATTAAAGTAAAAAATTTTAAAAAAGAAAACGCACTGGGCTGACACCTTGACTTAAATCTGTTGAGATCCTGACTGAAGGACTCAACTAAGCTGTGCCTGACTCTTAACCCTGAGAAGCTGTGAGACAACGATTTTGTATTCTTTGAAGCTATTTTGTGGTAATTTGTTATGCAGCGATAGAAAACATCATGGTCATCCGAATACATTTCCCAGTATTTCTACTGGATAGACACAGAGAAGCAGATTTGCTGGAGTTCAAATATATGCACTTTTAAATTTTTAGTATCTTCAAATTGTTCCATAAAATGTTGTACCAATTTAAATGCCCATGAAGACAAAAATAAGTATTTTCCCAAACCCTCACTGGCTGATTGTAAGTTTTAAAAGTTTTGTCAATCTGATGGGTAAAAATGATTTCTCATTTTTGTTTAATTTTTTGCTTCCTTCAATATTATTGAATGTGTCTTTGAATATCTGTCATCTATCTATCTATTTATCTGTCTGTCTACACTTGCCCATTTCTTTCTTTTTCTTTGTTTGGCTTTTTACTCTGTTTTTTTTTTTTTTTTTTTTTTTTTGAGACGGAGTTTTGCTCTTGGCGCCCAGGCTGGAGTGCAATGGCGCCATCTCGGCTCACTGCAACCTCCACCTTCCAGGTTCAAGCGATTCTCTCACCTCAGCCTCCCGGGTTGCTGGGATTACAGGTGCCCACCACCACGCCTGACTAATTTTTGTATTTTTAGTGGAGACGGGATTCCGCCATGTTTGCCAGGCTGGTCTCAAACTCTGGACCTCAGGTGATCCGCCTGCCTCGGCCTCCCAAAGTGCTGGGATTAGAGGCGTGATCCAGCGCACCCTACTTGGTAGGCTGAGACAGGAGAATTGCTTCAAGCCGGGAGGCGGAAGTTGTGGTGAGCCGAGATTGCACCACTGCACTCCAGCCTGGGGACAAGAGCTAAACTCCATTCCATTAAAAAAAAAAAAAAAAAAAACCATAGAGACAACAGCGTGGGTCTAACAAAACTAGAGTGATGCTTCTGCTGTCTCCTCCCTGCCTTTCTCTCTCCTTCCTTCCTTCTTTTCTTCCATTTTGTTATCCTCCAATTTGTATACACTGATATTTATCCCTGTTAAATGAGTGGAGGAGCCCTGGCTATTTTCTTGTTCCTGGAAACAGTGTATAAGAAGCACCTGTTATTTGAAGGACTGGAAGTCACCAGTAAAACGCTTCTGCCCTTGATGTTCTTTTTTTGTGAGAGAGGGGATATAATTTTGGCTATCTTTTCAGTTTTTTATCTGACCATTAGCCTGGTCTGGTTTTCCTTTTCAAAGTCAATTTTTGACATTTTATTGTCCTAAAAACTACCTTTTTTTTTTTGGAGATGGAGTCTCACTCTGTCGCCCAGGCTGGAGTGCGCTGGCACGATCTCGGCTCACTGCAACCTCCACCTCCTGGGTTCAAGTGATTCTCCTGCCTCAGCCTCCCACGTAGCTGGGATTACAGGCAAGTACCACCATGCCCAGCTAATTTTTTGTATTTTTAGTGGAGATGGGGTTTCACCATGATGGCCAAGCTGGTTTAGAACGCCTGACCTCAGGTGATCTGCCCACCTTGGCTTCCCAATGTGCTGGGATTACAGGCATTAGCCACCATGCCCGGCCAAAAATTACCTTTTTCATCTAGAGCTACATATGTATTCATGACAATATAAATATTATTCTCTAATACTTTTTGAATTTTTATTCAATCTTTGGTTATGACTCTTGGGATTCCAAATGCAATTTCCTTTTTTATTTTTTATTTTTTTGAGATAGGGTCTCACTCTGTCATCCAGGCTCACTGCAGCCTAGACCTCCCAGGTTCAAGCAATCCTCCCATCTCAGCCTCCGAGTAGCTACGACCACAGATGTGCACCACCAGGCCTGGCTAACTTTTGTATTTTTTGTAGAGATGGTTTTTCGCCTTGTTGCTCAGGATGATCTCGAACTCCTGGCTCGAGATCTGCCTGCCTCAGCCTCCCAAAGTGCTGGGATTACAGGCATTAGCCGTCACTCCTGGCTCCAAATGCAATTTCTTTGTAAAATATTATTTTATTTATTCGTTAGTGAATAGGTTATATATATGCATGATACAAAATTAAATAAGCATCCAGGGCATACATATATATGTGTGTGTGTGTATGTTTATGTGTGTGTGTGTATATACTTATATATACTTACCCACTTGTGTGTGTGTGTGTGTATACGTTTATGTGTGTCTGTATAGCTATACTTATATATACTTACTCACCCATATATATGTGTGTGTGTGTATGTACACACACAGACACACACACACACACACACACACATATATAGACACTTCTGGCCCCCAGTTGTCAAGTTTCCCTTCCCAGAAGCAACAACTGTAATTTGTTTCTTGTGCAACCTCCACCACCCACTACAATCACTTTTAGAACATTTTCATCATCCCCAAAATAAACTCTATCTTCATCAGTCATCAGTCCGCATTTCCCCTACCCTCTTCAGTCTCAGTCACTAATCTAATTTCTGTTTCTAATCTTATTTCTGTTTCTAGATTTGTCTATTCTGAACTTCTGAACATTTCAAATAAAAAGTGTCATAGTAGCTAGGCACAGTGGCTCATGCCTGTAATCCCAGCACACTGGGAGGCTGAGGCGGGGGTATCACTTGAGCCCACGAGTTTGAGACCAGCCTGGGCAACATTGTGAAACTCCATCTCAAATACAAAAATTAGTCGGGCCTGGTGGCATGTGCCTGTGGTCCCAGCTACTTGGGAGGCTGAGGTGGGTGGATAGCTAGAGCCCCAGGGAGGTTACCGCTGCAGTGAGCTGAGACTGCACCTCTGCACTCCAGCCTGGGTGACAGAGTGACACCCTCTCTCAACAACAACAACAGAAAAGCATCAAAAATATTGGTCTATTGTGATTAACTTCTTTCACTTAATAATGTTTGCAAGGTTCATCCTTGTAACATACCAGCACTTTCTTTTCTTTCTTTCTTTCTTTTTTTTTTTTTTTCCTGAGATGGAGTCTCACTCTGTTGCCCAGGCTAGAGTGCAGTGGCGCGATCTTGGCTCACCGTAACCTCTGCCTCCCAGGTTCAAGCAATTTTCCTGTCTCAGCCTCCCAACACTTGGCTAATTTTTGTATTTTTAGTAGACAATGGGTTTCACCATGTTGGCCAGGCTGTTCTCAAACTCCTGACCTCAAGTGATCCACCTGCCTCAGCCTCCCAAAGTGCTGAGATTACAGGCATGAGGCACTGTACCTGGCCCAGCACTTGATTTTCTACTGCTAAATAATACTCTCTTGTATGGCTAGACCGTATTTGTTTATCCATTCATCAAGTGGTGGGTATTTGGGTTGCTTTTACTTTCTGGCTATTATGCATAATGCTACTGTGAACATTCATGCACTTGTATGAATACACGTTTTTATTTTCCTAAGTCTTGAATTGATGGGCCATGTGTTAACTCCATATTTAATGTTTTGAGGAACTACCAAACTTTTTCAAAGCAGCTGCACCATTTTACATTCCTACCATCAATGTAGTGGAGTTCCAATTTCTCCACATTCTCTCCAGCACTTGTTATTTTCATTTTTTTTTTTTTTTTCACTACGGCAATCCTACTGGGTGTGAAGTGGATCTCACTGTGGTTTGGATTTGCATTTCCCTATTCACTAATAATGGTGAGCATCTTTTCATGTACTTATTGGCTATTTGTGTATCTTTTTTGGAGAAATGTATGTTTAAATCCTTAGTTCATTTTTCAGTTGGGCTATTTGTCTTTTTATTGTGGCATTTCATTGCTTTCTTGGGGATAATTACAGCCATATTATTCACAATTAATTAGACCAACATGGTCTGATTGAAATACATTGCTAGCCACGAACACAAGCTGCATAGGTAATTTTAAATTTTCTGATAGCCATATTATAAAGGCAAGGAGAACAAATGAAATTAATTTTAATAATAATTTTCTTTAACAATATAATTTATAGCTGAGCATGGTGGTTCATGCCTGTAATCCCAGCACTTTGGGAGGCCAAGTCAGGGGGATCACTTGAGGTCACGAGTTCGAGACCAGCCTGACCAACATGGTGAAACCCCGTCTCTACTAAGAATACAAAATTAGCCAGGCGTGATGGCACATGTCTGTAATCCCAGCTACCCAGGAGGCTGAGGCAGGAGAATTGCTTGAACTCAGAAGGCAAAGGTTGCAGTGAGCCAAGATCACCTCATTGCACTTCAGCCTGGGCAGCAAGAGTGAAACTCCATTTCAAGAAAAAAAAAAAAGAAAACAAAATATATCTAAAATTTATTTAACCCATAATATTCAGATTAGTATCATTTCAACTCAGACTCTATATAAAAATTATTTACGTGCTTTTTTCTTGCATAAAATGTTTTAAGGGAATGTTTAACCCTCTCAGCACCTCTCAGTTAAGACTTCATTACGTTTCCGGTGCTCAGTAGCCACATGTGGTTGATTGTATACCATTTTGAACAGCACATATTTAGATTTTATCAAAAGTCTAACTATTGTTTTACTTGCACTTTTCTTGAATTACATTTTTTTTTTTTTTGAGACAGAGTCTCACTATGTTGCCCAGGCTGGAGTGCAATGGCATGGTCTCGGCTCACTGCAACCTCTGCCTCCCGGGTTCAAGCAATTCTTCTGCAACAGCCTCCCGAGTACCTGGGATTACAGGTGTGTGCCACCATGCCTGGCTAATTTTGTATTTTTAGTAGAGACGGGGTTTCACCATGTTGGTCAGGCTGGTCTCGAACTCCTGATCTCAGGTGATCCACCCCCCCTCGGCCTCCCAAAGTGCTGGGATTACAGGCATGAGCCATTGCCTGGCCAATTTTTTTTTTTTTTGAGATGGAGTCTTGCTCTGTTGCCCAGGCTGGAGTGCAGTGGCAGGATCTCAGCTCACTGCAACCTCTGCCTCCTGGGTTTGAGTGATTCTCCTGCCTCAGCCTGCTGAGTAGCTAGGATTACAGGCATGTACCACCACGCCCAGCTAATTTTTGTTTTTTTAGTAGAGACTGGGCTTCACCATGTTGACCAGGCTTATCTTGAACTCCTGACCTCAGGTGATCCACCCGCATCAGCCTCCCAGAGTGCTGAGATCACAGGTGTGAGCCACTGCACCCAGCCTTCTATGATTTCTTTATTTCTCTCCTGCATCCTCTCTGTCCTGTCCTAGAATCCCGTAAGACAGCTGCTGTAACTCGTGGATCTGTCTTCCATGCTTCTTCATGTCTAGCTCACATTTTAAGTCTCTTTCAGCTTTTGAACTTTATTTTGGGAGAATCAGCCCTGTCTCCTGTTTAACGATTTCATGCTTCATGGACACCCTTCTGTGGTTCATTCCATCAGTTGAGTTTTCCCTCAGCAATTATTGGAAGTCTTCAATTTCTGGTAAGTCTGATGGTTTCTTTTTCTGAGCAGCCAGTCATTCATGGGCTTGGCATCCTTGTGCATCTGTCTTGGGAAACTAATTACACTTAAGCTAAGTTTCTCATCCCTTTCCTATAGTACTTATTTCCCCAAGGTCTAATTTCTTCAATGCATCAAGTTTAATGTTTGTTATTCACTTGTTGTTTTTCTCAAATGTGTGGGGATCCCTGGTTATCTTTTTTGTTTGTTTGTTTGAGACAGAATCTTGCTCTGTCACCCAGGCTGGAGTAGTGGCGTGATCTTTGCTCACTGCAGCCTCTGCCTCCCAGGTTCAAGCGATCCTACCTCAGCCTCCTGAGTAGCTGGGATTACAGGTGCCTGCCACCATGCCTGGCTAATTTTTTTATTTTTAGTAGAAATGGAGTTTCATCATATTGGCCAGGCTGGTCTCGAACTCCTGACCTCATGTGATCTACCCGCCTCAGCCTCCCAAAGTGCTGGGATTACAGGCATGAGCCACCACCCTGTCCCTGGTTATCTTTTACATGCTCGATGAAGCTCTGGAGACCAGCTGGCATTGGTAGCAGGTGCATATTGTTCAGCTCTGATGAGAATCCCTTAGTTTCTGGCAATGAACCTGGGTACTGACCACGGGAATCAGAACTTGGTGGCTGTATGGGGGGAGAGAAATGCAGACGAGATAAATAGAGTCTGGAGTGGAGATGACAGGGTTAGAATGTGGGGCACATATAAGGGAATCAGGTTGGACTGGAGAAGAACCAAGGGTAAGTATAGATGTAGAGAGGTTGTAGTAGGAGTAGGCTTGATGAGGTGGAGAGTTGAGAAAATTCAAGCCTAAATGATGTCTTTTTACTGTGAGCAGCACAAAGCCAGATTATAGATTGTGCTTGGGGCTTGAGATAAATTGAGATAATAAATAAATATCAAAGGCAAGGAGACCATTTTGAGGTGTTGCAACAGTTAAGGTGAATGACAGCTGTAACTAGGATGGTAGCCATGGAAAAGGAAAAGAGGGGACGTATTCTAAAGACGCGAGGGAAATGACATGGCCCAGGCTTCGTTGATCAGTTGGGTGTGGAGAGCGAGCGAGGGAGGGGGAGAGTGACTAGGGACTCTAGTCTGGGTAAACGGGCGACTGCACTAACCAAGAGAACTTCAGAAGAAAACGGTTTGGGGAAGACAGTGAGCAGTTTGGCCCCACTGAACCTGAGAGGCCCCTGTGACATCGGGTGGGCAGCAAGTTTGGAAGCATGGGTGCCACAGTCAGCAGGGAGGTTGGAAGCGCAGAGATTAGCCTGGGATTCATCTGCATAGAGCACCCTCGTGGGTGGAGGAACTGCTGAGAAAGAGATAGAGGAGCCTCAAGGAACTCCTAGAGGGTGAGAGGATGAAGAGGAAGCAGTAAAACAATCTAGAAAGGAACGAAGAAGGAAAGTCAGAGGAGTCCAGAGTCACAGAAGCCAAAGGAAGGAAGTTTAAGAAGGAAGTGAGCTATCAGCAGTGTGAAATGCAGTAAGAAAGTAAATTGCAAACAACAATAAAATAATGATAGTGGCTGGGCATGGTGGCTCACGTCTGTAACACTAGCACTTTGGGAGGCCAAGGTGTGTGGATCACCTGAGGTCAGGAGTTCGAGACCAGCCTGGCCAATATGGTGAAATCCTGTCTCTACTAAAAATACAAAACTTAACCAGGTGTGATGGTGCATGCCTATAATCCCAGCTGCTCAGTAGGCTGAGGCAGGAGAATCGCTTGAACCGGGGAGGCAGAGGTTGCAGTGAGCCACTGCACTCCAGCCTGGGCAGCAACGCAAGACTCTGTCTCAAAAATAAATAAATAAAAAATAAAAATAAAAATAAAATAAAATAACGAGAGTAATCACATATGGGTGCTTACCTTGTACTTGATTCTGGTGTAGGCCCTTTACTTATATCACTTGTGTAAGCCTTATAACTACCCCATAAAGTGGGTATTATATTGGCTCCCATTTTACAGATGGGAAAACTGAAACCAGAGAGGTAAGCAACTTGACCCACATGTCACACAGCTGGTGAGGTGGATGCCATGTTGACTCTAGAACCTACATCCTTATGAAATACTGCATCTCTTTTTAAAGGACTAGTGTATTTCTGATGTAAGTCTGTATTTCTGATATAAGTCTATATTTTATATCCATACACCCTAAGTTGGAATAATCAGCTTCTCTCCTTTACCCATTGAGCTCTGGAGAATGAGAAAACCATTGCTTCATGTGGAAGAATGTGAAGAATGTTAATACATTTTAGTAACTCTGAAAAACAGTGTAAAATTTGGATCTTTAAAGACAGAATTTATTCCACACACTTGGTCCTTGTTATTAGGGGAATTCATTGCCTCAACACTACCCACCATAGAAAAGCCATCAAGGCCGGGAATGGTGGCTTATGCCTGTAATCCCAGCACTTTGGAAGACCGAGCTGGGAGGATTGGTTGAGCCAAGGAGTTTAAGACCAGCCTGAACAATGTTGGCGGGGTCCACACACACACACAAACCATCAAGTGAGTTTAGTAAATGGTGCTCCTGTCAGTCCTGCTTCGAGGCCTCCAGATGATGCCACTGTGCTTGGCATGGTGTGTGCGGAGTGGCACATGAGAACCTAGATGTGGCATGGGAGAATCTTGTTGGTCTGGCCCTGGCCGGAGTCTCCGGCCTTGCCTCTCTCCATTCCACCTGATGCTCTGCAACCAGAATGGCCACACAGAACGGCTTTGCATCGCCAGGGCCGCCTCCCCCAGGGCCTGTTCACATGCTGCCCCCTTCAAGCACTCTTCCTCCTCCCCACTCCCTGGGCTGACCACGCAGCTGGGGTGACCTACCTACATAATCACTCAATACTAGCTGAATGGATGTAAGTGTTAGTTAGGGTCAGTCCTTCAGGCACTCTTCCCTGACTCCCTGACTCCAACTGCTCGACCCCCATCTTGTTTAGACTCTGCTCTGATGTGCTCACATGGAGCCTGGGCCTCTCTAGGGTCCCTACCTTCCCACTGGGTTGTAACTGTGTCCTGGCATGACTGCCCCATACCCCATGAGCCTGGAGGCCCCAGATAACCCATCTTGGTATCTATTCCCGGAGTGTGGCAGAGCACAGACCTGCAACCAATGTCTGTCGGATATGAGTGAATGAGGACAGAGGAAGCAAGAACGACTGTCAAAGTTGAGAGTCCCCTCTTCCTGTGACTCCAAGAAAACGTGTGTGTTCCCTTGGGTTGCTCCTCCTGGTAGAAACAGGAAGTAGCCCTTGTTCCAAAGCAAAGGCCGGGCGTCTGCACCCCTGGCTGCTCATTTCTAGATTTGTCTGTTCAGGACAAACGTTAGCCAACCTTCCTGGGAGAGGTAGGTACTGGAGGGTCCTGTGAAGGCAGGCCAAAAGGGACAGGTTGCCCTGGAGGTGTGTCCTCTGGAGGAGAAGGTAGTGTTCAGAAACTGGCCTAGCTGATTTTTATCAGTCTGCCTTTCAGTGAAATTGTAGGGTGCAAAATGGAACAATACAATGACTTAACAATTGCCATCTGTAAAACTATTTTAGACAAAAGCAGTTTTCTTTCAACCTGATTTTGGTGAAGTAATTAGGAAAACTTTAACAATCAAATTTCTGGATTTAAGTGTCAAACATTGTTTAAGAATGAATATTGCTAAAATGTAGCTCTCTAGATTGCTTATTGATTTTTAAAATAAAACGCCACACTTAGGTATTAACCTGATTGCCTTTCCATAACCGTGATGCCACGACTGAGGTGGCATAATTAATTCAATAACGTCAGGCGGGAGACATTTGGTTCTTACTGCTGAGGAGAAATACAGTTCAGAAGGGCACATGGAAATAAAAAAAATTTAACAAAAGTAAATCCAATTAAATGAATGTCCTTTTGCCTTTTTCATGCCACTGTCCTTCCATGCTCATTTCTTTTCTTTCTTTCTTTTTTTTTTTTTTTTTTTTTGACAGAGTCTCGTTCTGTTGCCCAGGCTGGAGGCCAGTGGCACAATCTCGGCTCACTGCAACCTCTGCCTCCCAGGTTCAAGTGATTCTCCTGCCTCAGCCTCCCGAGTAGCTGGGACTACAGGCACATGTCACCACACCTGGCTAATTTTTTGTATTTTTAGTAGAGAAGGGATTTCACCGTGTTGGCCAGGATGGTCTCTATCTCCTGATCTCATGCTTTGCCCGTCTCAGCCTCCCAAAGTGCTGGGATTACAGGCGTGAACCACCGCACCTGGCCCCATGCTCATTTCTGATTGCCCTGAGCCCTTCTCCTCACCCCAGTCTCCACCAATTCTTTCCTCTAGGTCCTCAAAACACATTCGGTTCCAAGTCACACTTCCTTGTTCAAAACTAGAGCCACAGGCACGGCCTCAACAGACTGGCATTCAGACTGCAGATCTCACTGTACAAAGGCAAGGGGAAAAATAATTTGGGGCAGAATGAACCTTGAGAGAGAAGACAATGATGTAAGGTAGATTATTATATTTTAATACATATGGTTAGATACAAATAAAGATTGTATCACAACACAATATAGTATTGCATGCAGGCACACTATTGCCCCAAGATACTGACCCCAAAAGTGACACGGCCCTCCCACCATAGCACTTGCAGAAGTGCTGGAAGAAACAAGATGTCCCGGAACTTGAGGGTACCACCTGCTAGTCCCCACGTACTGGGCTGAGGGTGAGGCTTGGTGTTTGTGGTCCACTCCTCAGATGCATTTCCAAAAGCATAGGCAGTAGAAATGACTTTCAGCACTATTTACAATAGCAAGGACATGGAACCAACCCAAATACCCATCAGTGATAGACTTGATAAAGAAAATGTGACACATGTATACCATGGAATACTATACAGTCATTAAAAAGAGTGAGTTCATGTCCTTTGCAGGGACACGAATGAAGCCGGAAACCATCATCCTCAGCAAACTAAACCAGCAACAGAAAACCAGACTCACTCATAAGATAGAGTTGAACAATGAGAACACGTGGACACAGAGAGGGGAACAACACATACCAGGGCCTTTTGCAGTATGGGGGCTGAGGGGAGGGAACTTAGAGGATGGGTCAATGGTGCCGCAAACCACCATGGCACACTTCTACCTGAGTAACACACCTGCACGTTCTGCACATGGATCCTGTTTCGCAAACCACCATGGCACACTTCTACCTGAGTAACACACCTGCACGTTCTGCACACGGATCCTGTTTTTGTTTTTGCTTTTTCTTTAAGAAGAAATAAAGAAAAAAGGAGAAATGACTTTATTTCTACTGATACTATTTGTAATGATTATAGCTTCTCCTGTTTTGTGTTGAACTGTTTGTTTTTGAGAAATTTCTATTACTTTTTTTTTTTTTGTCTTTTTTAAATTTATTTTTTCATCCTCCTCCTTTTGTAACTGTTGTATTTTGGACAGTGGGCTGGAGCAAAGGTTCTTAGAGGCCCTGGGCCCAACCTCCTGGCAGAGCCTCCTTTTTCCTGAATAAGTGCCTTTTTAATTTAAAAATGTCTTTAGAGATAGTTTTGCACTCTTGCCCAGGTTGGAGTGCAGTGGTGCAATCACAGCTCACTGCAGCTTAGAACTTCTGGGCTTAGGCGATCCTCCTGCCTCTGCCTCCCCAGTGGCTGGGACTACAGGTGTGCACCGTCATGCCCAGCTAATTTTTTTTTCTTTTAAGAAATGGGGTCTCACTATGTTGCCCAGGCTGGTCTCGAACTCCTGGGCTCAAGCAATCCTCCTGCCTCAGCCTCCCAAAGTGTTGAGATTACAGGTATGATCCACCATGCCCAGTCCTGAATAAGTGTCTTGATTCCATTCTTGCCCCTAACTTTTACTCCCAGATCTTGGCTGAAATGTATATTCTCACTGCTCTTTGTCAATAAATTAGCCCTGCTGGTCAGATGGGTCACCTGGTTGACCTTGAGCTCAGGTGCCTCTGGGCCGCCTGTGAAGGCTTCTTCCAGAGAGGTATCTGTGTAATGCCATTCAAGATGCTAACTTAATCTACCAACCTGCATCCTTGCCCATGCCAAAAACGAGTCATGGTGTTTCCAAATGTTTTCATGCAGCTTCTAATACTGCTGTGCTTTGAGGATTTTGTTCATCATTTCTTCTCTCCCTGAAGGCATAAGCTCCACCTATAATTTGTAAAGGCTTTCCATGAAAATGGTCCAGAATTTCCTATTTCAGTCTCTTATACATGGCCTTTCCCATCTTTCCTCTCTTGTTCCCTCCTCCTTTCTGTGGTGTGGCTGTCCCCAGGACATCCTGGACAGATTCCACCACTCTGGTCATTGCCAGGTCTTTCCAGCAGCCCGCGCCTTGCCTTCTCTGAGTGGGTGACCCTTGAAAAGCATAGAGGAGCTTTGGAGCCTCGGCTGTTGTGACCATCACTAGAGCTGAAACCTTAACTGAGGTGTGAAAGATGGATCTGGCTGTTTTCCCAAACCTGAAGCCCCTTTGAGTCCTCTATAAAGTGCTACAGAGGTGACAAAGACAGATGGGCTTCCCCTGGGAGTATATATCCCAGTGGGAGATAAGAAAAGGTAAGCAAAGAGGATGCCCCAAAGGAGGGTGGGATGAGGGCTATTTGGTGAGATAAAGGAACCTATTTTCTTACGTTGATGCCCCTTTCCTCCATAAACTCACTATAGTAAGGAATGTCGGGAGCAGACAGGACCACGAGGAAAACATCTACCATTGTCTTTCCCCAT
This sequence comes from Piliocolobus tephrosceles, assembly GCF_002776525.5. Classification (NCBI taxonomy): domain Eukaryota; kingdom Metazoa; phylum Chordata; class Mammalia; order Primates; family Cercopithecidae; genus Piliocolobus; species Piliocolobus tephrosceles. The sequence continues at coordinate 161,350,214 of NC_045438.1, forward strand.
CCAACAGGTTCATTTCATCCATCTCTCCAAACCTTCCTCTGGGCCCTGCTTTCCGCATTTCTATAACTGCACCACCTTCTCCCTGTCATCGGTCACATGGGACCCCTCGCTGCCCTCCTTCCCTCAGAACTCACTGGGGCAAATCTGGTACATTCCGTCTCAGACTGCCTTCTTCTTTCCTCGCTTTCCTGATTGCATATATATATATATATATATATATATATACATTTTTTTTTTTTATGAGACAAGGTCTTGCTCTGTTGCCCAGGCTGGAGTACAGTGGCGTGATCATGGCTTACTGCAGCTTTGGCCTCCTGGGCTTAAGTGATCCTTCTGCTTCAGCTTCCCAAGTAGCTTGGACTATAGGTATGTGTCACCCTACATGGCTAATTAAAAAAATTTTTAGTGGAAAACGAAAACAAAAACAAAATATTTTTTGTAGAGATGAAGTCTTGCTGTGTTGCTCAGGCTGGTCTCGAACTCCTGGGCTCGAATGATCCTCTTCCCTCAACCTTCCCAACTGCTGGGATTTCAGGCGTGAGCCACCGCCCCGGCCTCCTGGACTCTTTAAATCTGGCAGACCAGCCCATGCATCATTCCCCTGATAGCCCTGCCGTGTTTGTCTTCCTCCTGCTCTTGGCTCTGAGTCCTCGGTCCTGGCCTCCTGCTCGATCTACCCTGTCCTGCTTTGGCCGCCTAGTTGTGTTACCTTCTCTCATTTGCTACCTTTATTTGGATTTCTGGTTTCCAGTGTGGTTTCTGGCTTGGCTGGAGCCCAGCCCTCCTGCCAGAGCATGTTGTAGAGGCAGGCAGCCCCTTTGCTTTTCTGCAACTTTCCTTCGAGTGAGAGAGGCCTGACAGAGAGAACCGGTTGAAGGGACAGGTTCTGAGGGGGCACTGCAGAGGCCAAACCCTCTCTCATGTCCTTGCTAAAAAGCCTCTAGGAAACCTGCAGAAGACCTAGGATCTGAGCCATATTTGTTAAACAAAAAACTCTAGTTGCAAAACAGGTTGTAAACCATATACATAAATGCTTGGAAAAGGTGCTGGAAAAATATAAACCAAACTGATCAAAGGAATATTCCGTGCCTCCCTCTATAGTCATTATAGCAGGGACATACTAATGTAATGTGTTTTGTGTATATACTTTTTTTTTTTTTTTTAAGACGGAATCTCACTCTTATCACCCAGGTTGGAGTGCAATGGCCTACCCTCAGCTCACCGCAACCTCTACCTCCTGGGTTAAGCGATTCTCCTGTCTCAGCCTCCCAATTATCAGGGATTACAGGCGCCTGCCATCATGCCCAGCTACTTTTTGTATTTTTAGTAGAGACAGGGTTTCGTCATGTTGGCCAGGCTGGTCTCGAACTTCTGATGTCAAGTGATCCACCTACCTCGACCTCCCAAAGTGTTGGGATTACAGGCGTGAGCCACCATGCCAGGCCGCATATACCTTTTATTTTTTAATGGAAAAATGAAACCAAGCTTACAAGTGCTGGAGAGGACAGCCTTTAGTGGTGTCTCTGACAATCCCAACACAGTTCTGGAGGCTGTCCACTCCGTGATAAGATCCATAAAAAAGGATCGAAATGTGGGCTCTGTTGGTTAGGGGCCAGCTTAACACAGTCCAGTGTGCCCCCTTGGGCTGCTGAGACACAAGATACGAAGGCCTCTGGGGAGGACAGGTCATCTGGGAATAGGTCATATGAACTTGGCCTACTGGGACATGGGAGAGGATAAAGCAGATGTTGGCTCAAATAACAATTACCTTGCCAGTGAAGTAAGCCTAATATTACCACCATGGGAATTGGAGTAATGCTGTTTTATTTTTATTGTTTACATTAATTTGTTGTGAACTTATTCTATTTTGTTACTGTGGACTTCACTTATCACATACTATAGGCATCACAATGGCAGGGCCCCAGAAATACTGTTTTCTGGATTCTCCCCAGGGCATGGTTGATTCCTAGTTTAGTAAACTGTACAGTTAATGTGTGTAAACTGTCTTAATTACCGTCACCTGGCTTTTTTTTTTTTTTAATTGTAAAAAAAACCTTTTTGTAGAGATGAGATTTCACTCTGTTGCTCAGGCTGGTCTTCAACTCCTGAGCTGAAGTGGTGTGCTGGGTGACAGTCTGAGTCACCACTCCCGGCCAGGTTTCTTTGCTTCTTTCTTTCTTTTTCTTTCTTTTTTTTTTTTTTTTTTGAGACAAGGTCTGGCTCTGTTGCCCAGACTGGGATGCAGTGGTACAATCTCAGTTCACTGACACCTCCACCTTCCCTGCTCGAGCCATCCTCCCAACTCAGCTTCCCTAGCAGCTGGGAACACAGCCACATGCCACCATGCCTGGCTAATTGTGTGTGTGTGTATTTTTTGTAGAGATGAAGTCTCATCATGTTGCTCAGGCTGGTCTTGAGCTCCTGGGCTCAAGCAATCCTCTTGCGTCGGCCTCCCAAAGTGCTGGATTATAGGTGTGAGCCACCAAGCCACACCTCTGACTTTGTTTTATTTAATTATTTAATTGATTAATTAATTTTCGAGACAGGGTCTTGCTCTGTTTCCCAGGCTGGAGTGCAGTGGCATGATCTCAGCTCACTGCAACCTCTGCCTCCCAGGTTCAAGTGATTTCCAGCTAATTTTTGCATTTTTAGCAGAGATGGGGCTTCAACATGTTGGCCAGGCTAGTCTCGAACTCCTAACCTCAAGTGATCCGCCTGCCTCGGCCTCCCAAAGTGCTATGATTCCAGGCATGAGCCACCGCACCTGGCCTGACTTTGTTTTAATTACCCAATTTCTCCATTCTCTTGGTTCACCTGCAGATGTAACAGTAAATCTCATGTCTTATTGGCCAATTAGCTGTTGTTGTATGTTGTTTTATTATTTTGTAACAAATAGCAGATTTTCTGGTCTCATCGGCCTTGATGTTGGGATTGCAAAAGGCTCTATCCATCATTTGTGGTTATTGTCAAATGTATTTGTAGGTGCATGCTTTCCTTGGTCTACCATAATTCTCTTTTCAAATCTTGTTGTTGTTCTGCAGCCATAAGAAGGAACCACTTCACAGCTTTGGAACTGGAGGAAGAAATAACACTCGGCTAAAGACCGACCTTGGTTGCTGTGTTTATAGAGAGCAGTCTCCGACCCGAGGAACATTCAGGTGCTTGTGCTAACGAGCTGTGTTATAATGGAGTTCTCTTGGTCTTAGAACACTGCATTTTGCTGACAGAATTCCCTCAGCTCTATCATGAAACACATTTTGGTGCCAGAGAGATTGAAATCTGTTGAAACAAAATTATTTCCTGAGTTGGTGATGCATTTGGGCATTTTCCATTCTCACTAACGAAAAAAAGAGCCTTTGCTCATGTAACTGCGAAAGCCTGGTGAAATACGCCACGAACATCCTGAACTGAGTCCTGGCCCCAAAGCACTGATGGCGAAGTCTTATATTTTGACATGAAGCACAGCACGGAGTAAAGAGCTAGCCAGCACTGTAATGCTGCCTGAGTTGGTCTTTGGCCTTCTCTAGCTTGACTTTTCTGGGGACTGACTACCCCTGGATGCCTCCTGGAGCTTTTCAAGAGGCGATTGTTTCCCTGTGGCATGTCTATGCTGACAATTCCTGGAGACTCCACCTCCTCTTTGAGTTCCCCTGGGCAGGCTCTATTCCCTAAGAGCCCCACTCTAACCTTATTGTTTCATGGAAAACCAGTCTTTCAACACAAAGGGTTGTGGGTCAACAATGGCTTTCCCTTGGAGCTATTTTTATTTTCCTAAGAGATTCCTGGTAAAATTACCAGTGCCTTCATCTAAGTAAATAAATCTGTGGTGTAGGGAATTTGAGGTATGTGGCATGACAAGTTGGGTAGAAAATTTTGCCTGGGAGAGGGGTTCTTTTCAACAGCTCCTCCTCCCCAAACGTAGGAACCAAACATTTTACAAACCATTCTAGTTAAGTCTCTTCGTGTCTGTTTCCTCATCTGTAAATAAATATAGATGATGATTTAAGAATTGTTTCCTGCTGTAACATTTTCTGATTCCATGATGTAAGTGATTGCCTGGGACCAGTGAGATAGAGGTCATCTATTTTATTTTCCTAGACACCTATGGCTCACCAGTTGTTAAAATTTGTATTGAATTTTTGTACACCCGGGTTCACAGTAGCATTGTTCACAATAGTCGAAAGGTGGAAGCAGCCCAGGTAGCTACTCATGGATAAATGAGTAAACAGAACATGGTGCATATCTACATGGACTATTATTCAGCCTTAAAAAGGAAAGAAATCTTGCTACATGCTACATCAATGAACCTTGGAGACATTATACTAAGTGAAGTAAGCCAGTCACAAAAAGACGAACATCGTATGATTCTACTTTTTATTTTTATTTGTTTTATTTTTTTGAGATGGAGTCTCACTCTGTTGCCCTGGCTGGAGTACAGTAGCATAATTTCCACTCACTGCAATCTCTGCCTCCTGGGTTCAAGTGATTCTCCTGCCTCAACCTCTCAATTAGCTGGGATTACAAGCATATGCCACCAAGCCCAGTTAATTTTTGTATTTTTAGTAGAGACAGGGTTTCACCATATTGGTCAGGCTGGTCTCGATCTCCTGACCTTAAGTGAGCCGCCTTGGCCTCCCAAAGTGCCGGGATTTCAGGCATGAGCCACCACACCTGGCTACTTTTTATTTTTTATTTTTTTTAGAGATAGGGTTTCTTTTTCTTTCTTTTCTTTTGAGACAAGGTCTCACTCTGTTGCCAAGGCTGGAGTGCCGTGGTGCAATCATGACTCACTTCAGTCTCAACCTCTGGGCTCAAGTGGTCCTCCCACTTCAGCCTCCCAAGAAGTGGGGACCACAGGCCTATGCCACCATGCGTGACTAATTTTTTGATTTTTTTTTTTTTGCAAAAAAGGTATTGCTGTGTTGCCTCAACTGGCCTCAAAATCCTGGGCTCCAAGCCATCCTCCTGCCTCAGCCTCCCAAAGTGTTAAGATTACAGGTTTGAGCCACTATGCCCAATCAAGACAGGATTTCACTGTGTTTCCCAGGCTGGAGTGCAGTGGCATGATCATAGCTCTTGTGTAGCATCGAACTCCTAGGCTCAAGCAATCCTCCTACCTCAACCTCCCAAGTAGCTGGGACCACAGGCATGTACCATTACACATAGATAATTTTTTTTATTTTTAATTTTTTGTAGACTCGGTGGTCTATGTTGCCCAGGCTGGTCTCAAACTCTTGGCTTCAAGTGATCTTCCTGCCTAAGCCTCCCAAAGTGCTGGGATTACAGGCATGAACCACAGTGCCTGACCCAGATCATTTTTGTTAAATTGTAGATTATCGAACAGGAAGGCGCATGACATATTTGCCAAGTATTACTACTCACTTAAATGTAACAGATGTGACATGATACAGAAAATGTGTAGGTAATGTAATGCTATCCTCAATTTCTCATTCTTGTGATTATGAAAAAAGGTCTAAGCAAGCATATTTGTACCCCTAAAGCACTGAATTTAGATTTGGAATTTCCTTTTAAAAAAATACACTTAGTATAAAACGTAAAGGAACTTATTAAAAGGAAATAATGAGGTTTCATTGTTTCTTTCTAAATAAGAGTCTCTGCATGCATCTGAGATGAGTCCAGAGGTCACTGTTTAGCATGGTCTTGGACCACTCATCATGTGGCTGTACAGATAGGAACACAGCATCAAGCAGGGCTGGTGGGAGCTGGAAGGGAAAGCATCTAGACAAAGTCAGCATGGTTATTTAATGTTCTCTCTTTTTTTTTTTTTTTTTGAGATGGAGTCTTACTCTTCTCCCGGGCTGGAGTGCACTGGCACAATTTCAGCTCATTGAAATCTCCACCTCCTGGGTTCAAGTGATTCTCCTGCCTCAGCCTCCCGAGTAGCTGGGATAACAGGCATATGCCACCAGACTCGACTAATTTTTGTATTTTTTTGGTAGAGACGAGGTTTTGCCATGTTGGCTAGACTAGTCTCGAACTGCTGACCTCAGGTGATCCACCCACCTTGGCTTCCCAAAGTGCTGGGATTATAGGCATAAGCCACCATGCCCGGCCTAATTTTCTCTTAATGCAACTTTTTTTTTTTTTTTTCCTAGCACAGTAAAATACATATTTACAAATAATTTTCTAGCCGGGCGACGTGGCGGGCGCCTGTAGTCCCAGCTACTTGGGAGGCTGAGGCAGAAGAATGGCGTAAACCCAGGAGGCGGGGCTTGCAGTGAGCTGAGATCCGGCCATTGCACTCCAGCCTGGGCGGCAGAGCGAGACTCCGTCTCAAAAAAAAAAAAAAATAATAATAATAATTTTCCTTAACCATTTTTTATTTTGGTAAAATATACATGATATTTGCCATTTTGACCATTTTTAAGCGTGCGGTTCAGTGGCAGTAAGCACATTTCACACTCACATTGTTGTACAGCCAGTACCACCATCCATCTCGAGAACTTTTTCATCTCCCTAAACTGAAACTCCATCCCCATTAAACACTAGCTCTCCACTCCCACTCCTCTAGTCCCTGGCAATCTACTTTCTGTCTACATTCTACTTTCTGTCTCTATGAGTTTGATGACTCTAGGAACCTCATACAAGTGGAATCAGACAGTATGTGTCTTTTTGTGCCTGGCTTATTTCACTGAGCATAACATCATCAAGGTTCATCCATGTTGCAGCGTGTGACCCGACTGCCTTCCTTTTACAGGCTGAAGGATATTCTATTGCATGCATCTACAATTTTGTTTATCCCTTCATCTATCAATGTATATTTGGGTTGTTTCTCATTATAGATCGTTTTGGAAATTACAGAAACATGTAAAGAAAAAGAGAAAAATATAGCTGTGCCATAACCTCATTGCTGGAGGCAGTCACTGTTAACATCTTGTGGCGAACACTGAGCTCCATGGCTGACTCTTCACAATCGTAAGTGATGAATATCTTCATCTGAATTTCTGATCATGATTCTTATAAAGGGAATAACTGGGGGAGGGAGTGACGGAGGTGGGCACGGGTTGAAAGACCATCTATCCAGGAGTATGTCCACTACTTGGGCGCCAGGACTGTTAGAAGCCCAAACCTCAGCATCAGGTAATATATCCATGTAATAACCTTGCACATGTATCCCCGGAATCCAAAACAAACAAATAAGTAAATAAAAGAGAATCACTGGGCCAATGGGTATGGATAACTTAGAGTACTTGATGGACAATGGCAAAAGGGCTTCCAGAAATAACTCTGAAATTTTAGCCCTAGGAACTGAGGAGCACAGAGGCTTCCTTTGTGTCTTTGTGATTCTCTTTACAGTGAGAAAATACACCAATAAAAAGCTGAATTTATGCATTTAGCCGAATAGTTTTACATGTGCACACTTTTGGTAACACACAAATAAGATACTGAATACTTATTTTACTTTGTTTTTAGAGATGGGGATCTTGCTATGTTGCCCAAGCTGATCTTGAACTCCTGACCTCAAGCTGCCCTCTTGCCTCAGCCTCCCGAGTTGTTGGGATTACAGGCGTGAGTTGCTGCACCCGGCCTATTTCGTTTTCTATATGAGATTTGGTACTTTGAATATTTCTTTCATCCAGGAGAGAGTTATTGCTTCTATGTGCAGGTCTTATTTGGATTTGGGATCAGGGACTGGAAAGGGCTCAGGGATTTATATCATTGCACTGATTTACAAGAGGTGTTGACAGCGGGAAGGACGATCTGAGATCAGGGACATCACGAGGCTGTGCTGAGCCTCATTTCCTGCTGCCTTGAGCAGCGTCTTCCAGTCCAGTGACTGCGGGAGGGCTGCGCCTCACGGGAGGAGGCTGCTTTATAGTCTGGGCGCTCAGCCCCTCGCTCCGGGACTCTCCATGTGAGGTTGCAGACCAGCCCAGCAATGGTCCTGGGTCCGGATGAGCCTTTGTCAACAATGGGCATACACTCTGAGATGCCAGTTTGCCCAGACTGCGCAGTTTCTTTCCAGAGGCAATGTGGTTTTGTTGATGGAGTGCCTCGCTGAGCGCTGGAAGTCCAGCCCGTGACATTCATTAACCTGGTGACCCTGAGGATGCTGCAGGCTGCTTTGAGTGCTGGTTCTGCTCTGGTTTCCTCAGTGAGAATCAATGCGGAAAGTTGTATTAAAGGCACTTGGTAACCAGGAAAGGTCTAAATACATGCCTGATACTATTATTACTCCAGAAGCAATTATTTCACGCTGCAAAGAGGGAGGTATTTATCAACTTGGATAGCAACTGGCTTTCTGAGATTTTATAATCATCATAACAATATCACTTAAAAAATATAGCATCTCTTGCTGATATTATTGCATGATGTATTTCATTTAATGTCATTTTACATTTGCCAAGTTCTGTTACCCACGTTGTCTCATACAACACCACCATGAATAGCTGCTTCCACTTCTGTTTGCAGAGGAACGTGATGTCCCGTGAGGTTTAGGGATGTATTCGAGCTCACACAGCAGCAGAGCTAGGGAGAAACGCAGGGCTCCTGGATTCAAGCCCGGCATATTCTACAGCAAACCCCCAAACCGTAACCTCCTCAGACTGGAAGATTCCCGTAGGTATTTCCTGCTTTACCTTGTGTAACCTCAGGTAAGTCACTGCGCACTGAGGACCAGGCAAGCTGGAGTTCAAGGGACACAAAAGTTCTTTCCAGATGTAAAATTCTGAATTGCTCTGGCATTGCCTCTCCAGGCAGTGTTTGCGGGTTTTGCTCTTCTCGCCGCTTTACAGGAACATGCCTTCCCGCTGTGCCAGAAGCAACGGTGAGGACAGAGCTGAGTCGTGAACACATTCCGCTGCACCCCACTCCGCCCGGTGTAGGCTACACACAATATGCTTCTTTTTGTTGTTGTTAATTTTAAAGGCAAGAGGCTTATTGTTTATTAGCCATTCCGAGACAGTCTATTTCGAGCCATTATTGCCTATTTTGCAAACACTCTTTAGGGATATGTACATATTGTGGTGTTTGACTCTGCAAATAAGGGTTTATTATTATCCACAAAGGCTCACACTGCCATATGAAAAAGTGACAGTAATATCTGACATTTTCCCTCCCTGTGGCTAATGCTAACCAGCAACCCGTGTTCACCATTTTCAGACTGTTCTCACAGGGAGGAAGAAAAAGGGCTTCTTATGCTATTTGTGAGTGTGGGACATGGCAGAAGGTTGAAGGAAAGGTAAATGGTTAAGGTTTTAGTGCTTTTTCCATTTTCAGAGGTGTGGAACCCCTGTGGAAATCCCTGCTGGGCGCAGGAGTGGGAGTAACCACACTTTGGTGTGCTGGGCCTGACGCTACGCACGCCTGTAACGCTGCCCAAACTTGGCTTCGGCCTGGGCCGCCCAGACAGCCCTCTGTGAGCGCCGGCCGTGGGAAACCGTCGACAGAGACCGGCAAACCCACAGTCTTCTCAATACCAGGAATTGTCCCGCCCAGAGCGGTTCTGAGCTCTGTGGGGCTGGGTGATGCTAGTCAAGGAAATGATAGGCTGCCCAGCCACCAGGCCTTCTAAAACGATTATGGGATGATGGCTGGGTGCGGTGGCTCACGCCTGTAATCCTAGCACTTTGGGAGGCCGAGGCGGGTGGATCACGAGGTCAGGAGTTCAAGACCAGCCTGACCAACATGATGAAACCCCGTCTCTACTACAAATACAAAAATTAGCCAGGCATGGTGGTGCGTGCCTGTAATCCCAGCTACTTGGGAGGCTGAGGCAGGAGAATCACTTGAACCTGGGAGAGGGAGGTTGCCTGCACTCCAGGCATGGAGCCGAGATGAGCCGAAATGAGGCCTCTGCACTCCAGCCTGGGCGACAGAACAAGACCCTGTCTCAGAAAAAAAAAAAAAAAAAAGATTATGGGGTGACTTACCGATCTTGAGGTGGGTCAGGGTTTTGAGGGAAGTTTATATGTTAAGCCTGTAATTAGCCTTGGAAAGGCCTGGCTTAGACTCTCAGGGCTCAGGAGATTGGACTTGGAATCTCAGAAAGATGTAGGTACAGTGGAGAAAGTAACAGGCCAAAAGATAGCTACCTGGGCTCTTATCCTGGTTCCAACTCAGCCAGCGAGTGGATTTGGTAACTTATCCTCTTTGAGCCGTGGCTGGCTCATTCGCGACATGGGGGTTGTCTAGCCCTTCCATCCTATGGGGCAGGGTACTGTAGCTTAGCAAGCACAGCGATGTGCTCAGATTTCCCCGGTGGACTAGATTCAGAGCCCACGTGCTCTGATGCCCAGGCCAGGAGACCTCCTATGACCAATGTCATTTCATTTCAGTGATTCTCCATCAGATTTTGACCTGATATCATTTCATTTCAGTGATTCTCCATCAGACTTTTGACACCCCTTTGGCAGCTATTCTGTTGCTTCAGAGTCTACTTATAACGCATTTCCTATGTAATGAAAGAAGTGTCACTGGGTGTCACAACCACAAAAAGAGTGAATAGAAGAGAAGGAGTTTGGGAGTCTTCAGTGTGAATCATGACCATTGCCCCTTGTGTTTGTACCCCCCAATTTCATATCTTGAAGTCCTAACCTCCAGTACCTCAGAAGGTGACCTTGGAAACAGAGTCACTGCAGGTGTAATTAGTTAAAATGAGGTCACACTTGAGTAGGGTAGGTGCCTAATGGGACATGACTGGTGTCCTTATAAAAAGGGAAAGTTGGACACAGAACACACCGGGAGAATGCCATGTGAAGACGAAGGCAGGGGCCAGGCGCAGTGGCTCACGCCTGTGATCCCAACACTTTGGGAGGCCAAAGTGTGGGAGGATCTTGAGCATAGGACTTAGAGTCCGGTCTGGGCACTGTGGCAAAACCCTGTCTCTACCAAAAAAGAAAAAAAAAAAAAAAAAAATTCCGCTGGGCATGGTGGCATGCACTTGTAGTCCCAGCCACTTGGGAGGCTCATGTGGGAGGATGGCTTGAACCTGGGAGGTCAAGCCTTCATCGAGCTATGATTGCATCACTGCACTCCAGCCTGGGCGACAGAGTGAGAGCCTGTCTCAAAAAAAAAAAAAAAAAAAAAAAAATTGGGTGTGGTGGCTCATACCTGTATTCTCAGCAATTTGGGAGGCCTAGGTAGGAGGATTGCCTGAGCCTAGGAGTTCAAGACCAGCCTGGGTAACATGGTGAGACCCTGTCTCTAAAAATAAAAACAACAAAAATAAAAATAAATGAAAAGATAAACGCAGAGATTGAGAGGATGCTTTCACAAGTCATAAGACATCAAAGATTGCTGGCAAACCACCAGAAGCTGGGAAAAAGTGATGGAACAGGTTCTCCCTCACAGCCTTTGAAAAGAAGTGCATTCAACAAGCAGGAGACTTTGGCCTGAGGCTGTCTCTAAGAGTTCCCACACAACAAGCCACAACCTAACTTAATAGTCCATTTTTGTAACAAATAGGTTTCAGCCAATCGTAAGCAGCCAACAAATCACACCATGCCCAAACAAGGCAAATGCCTAGTTATAGCCAATCAGGTAATTTGTCTACTTTGCCTCCCTGTCTTTGGCCTATAAAAGCTCTGTTCACAAGGCTGAGTGGGGTTCTCTGAACCTCTTCTTTTTTGAAGGACTGCCCCATTCATGAATTATTCTTTGGTCAAGCAAACGCTGCTAAATTTAATGTGTCTGAAGTTTTCCTTTTGACACAAGCAACTCTGCCAACACCTTTATTTTGGACTTCCAGTCCCTAGAACTTTGAGTTGGTAAATTTCTGTTGTTTAAGCCCCTCAGTCTATGAATTTGTAATGCGGTCTGAAATTTGCAGTGCACTAGCAAAGTAACGCACTCTTCTGATTCCATGCTCTTCTCCAACGAGTGCTTCAGTGGTTGCCCATGGTATTGTTTTCTTCAGCTATTGTCCCTCTGAAATATTTAACACTTTTCTAAAATATTTTTTTTTAGTACTGGTAACAGGCAAAAGAAGTTAAGGAGAAAATAAACACCCCATTTAATTTTAAGACTTAAAATTAAGTTTAGTTTTAGTTTTAGTTTCTTTTTTGGACACTGAAAATGTAAATACTCTTTCTGAAACAATGTATTTGACAAATTTGCTCAGTGACTTTATTGGTGTTCTGCTGTTGAGGAGAATAACCTAGGGTCATTTCTTCCTTCCTTCCTTCCTTTCCTTCCTTCTTTCCTTCCTTCCTTCCTTCTTTCCTTCCTTCTTTTCTTTCTTCCTTCCTCTTTCTTTCTTTCTTTCTTTCTTTCTTTCTTTCTTTCTTTCTTTCTTTCTTTCTTTCTTTCT
>NC_045438.1:161362494-161371235 GCF_002776525.5 Piliocolobus tephrosceles
TCTTTCTTTCTTTCTTTCTTTCTTTCTTTCTTTCTTTCTTTCTTTCTCTCTTTCTTTCTCTCTTTTCTTTCTTTCTTTCTCTCTTTCTCTGTTTCTCTTTTCTTTCTTTCTTCCTTTCTTTCTTTCTCTCTCTCTCTTTCTCTCTCTCTTTCTGTTTCTCTTTTCTTCCTTTCTTTCTCGCTTTCTTTCTTTCGTCTTTCTTGCTTTCTTTCTTTTGTCTTTCTTGCTTTCTTTCTTGCTTTTGCTTTCTTGCTTTCTTTTATTCTTTTTTCTTTTGTTTTGAGACAGAGTTTCTCTCTTGTTGCCCAGACTGGAGTGCAATGGCATGATCTCAGCTCACCCCAACATCTGTCTCCCGGGTTCAAGCGATTCTCCTGCTTCAGCCTCCCAAGTAGCTGGGATTACAGGCATGTGCCACCATGCCCAGCTTATTTTTGTATTTTTAGTAGAGATGGGGTTTCTCCATGTTGGTCAGCCTGGTCTCGAACTCCTGACCTCAGGTGGTCTGCCCACCTCAGCCTCCCAAAGTGCTGGGATTACAGGCGTGAGCCACCGGGACTGGTCAGAATGTGCTCTTTTTCTTTGGCCTAAATATTCCACACACTTGGGAGCCCTGTCAGAAGGGCTGCCACAGCACCAGGGTGGCTGCTTCGGTGGAGCAGCTACTGAGGCATCCAGCTTCTCTTTTGGGACCTCTTTTAAGGTCCACCCTCCTGGTTGTGTCTTTGGTCAGTGCTGACCACTCAGAAGCCACGTCAGAGAGAGCCCGACTGTCCCCAGGGGTGGTGCTGGCTTGTGACTACTGCAGACTTAAGGGTTATCCTCAGCTTTGTAGGACCTGAAGCATAAGATTGTCCACTTACTCAGAACTGTTCCAGCTGCATGTCTTTTGCTCACAAAACTTTTCAGGGAAGGATCGTCAGCCTGCATGTCAAGAGCTGCGTATCTTCCCAGGGACTGGGGAACCCATGTTCCCAGCACCAGTGCTGCTTAGTGAGGGGGGAGTCAGAATAGAAGGAGCTGGAATCCCATGACCACAGCTGCCCCCTGAAACCATGAAGTCCTCAGGAGGTTTGCTGAATTGAGGCTGTCGTACTCCATGCAGATGGCCTCCATATGTTGCCACAGCTCTTTCAGACAGGTTCAAATACAGTTAATTCAGTTCCACCTTTCCCTAGATTAACTGTATAGTTAACTGTATGAAATTGCCGTACTTGTGGGTCAAAAACAGTCCAATATTACAACTTCATGTAGTTCCACTTAGTAGTTTTCTTTTAAAACTTTCTTTTTTTCCTTCCTTCCTTTCTTTTTTCTTTTCGTTTTTTTTCTTTTTCTTTTTTGAGATGGGTTGTACTCTGTCACCCAGGCTAGGATGCCGTGGCGAGATCAGGGCTCACTGTAGCCTCGACCTCCTGGGCTCAAGTGATCCTTCCACCTGAGCCTCCCAAGGTGCTGGGATTACAAGCGTGAGCCACTATGCTCAGGCTTTTTTTTACATTTTCTTTTCTTTTTTTTTTTGGAAGCAGAGTCTCTGTTGCCCAGGCTGGAGTACAGTGGCACGATCTCAGCTCATTGCAACCTCTGTGTCTCAGGTTCAAGTGATTCTCATGCATCAGCCTTCCTAGTAGCTGGGATTACAGGTGCACATCACCATGCCTGGCTAATTTTTGTATTTTTAGTAGAGATGGGGTTTTGCAATGTTGGCCGTGCTGATCTCGAACTCCTGACATCCAGTGATCTGCCTGCCACAGCCTCTCAAAGTGCTGGGATTACATACGTGAGCCACCATGCTTGGCTCTTTTTAAATTTTCAGTTTTCAGTTTTAAACTTCTAAAAAGCAAAAGGTTGCAAAAATAGTATTAAGAGGTCCCATGCACTCATCACTGAGCCTCTGCAATGGGGACATCTTGTGTAATATTATACACTGATCAAAACCAGGAAGCTGGTATTGGCATCATACAGCTAATTAGTTTACAGATCTTGCAATGAACTGGTTTACAGGCTTTGCTTAGATTTTTACCAAACGAATGGCTTTTGGGGGTTACCTCCTAGTGACTTCCACACTGACACTGAACAATCTTTTACAGTCTGTTTATTTTACAGATAATAGATCACTTATTTTGTTTTTTAAGTTTTTGCAAATATTATGTTCTCAAGATAAAAATTCAAATGATATAATTGTGCATAAAATAGAACCTGAGAGCTTCCTTCCTGTCTTTTATTGGAAAGCTGATGTAAATCTCTCTTTGCTTTTTCCTATGGATACACACACACAAACACACACGTAATTTCTTTTACAAAAACAATCATATTTTATAAACTTTATCTTACTATGTTATGAACAAATTAATTGCAACTGTACCACGATTTTTGTTTTTTTACCATTTTCTTTTATTTGTTTCACTGAGTGAAAGATCACGTTCTGAGAGTGATTTACTCTGCCCTGGGAAGTGAGTCTTGAGCGCTCTCCTTTAATCCAGCCTCCATGCTGCAGATGACGGTGTCTTCTTGGCAGGATATTCTGTCTCTTTGTCATTTCAAATTCCCAAATTGATCGCATCGTTCTCCACCAGAGCCCAAATTTCTGCTATGACCTCTGCAGCCTCTGGGCTGCTCTGCTCCACTCCACTCACTCTCTCCATCGCAGTCATCCAGGTTTGCTGACCTATCTATGATCTTCTTGGAAACTCAGCACATTTACCGTTTAGGATTTCTCATTTGTCAGACCTGCATCTCTCCCAATATTGTTTAACTTGGGACACCGTTATTAAATCTCTGTGGACTTCTGTTTTCTCATCTGTAAGAGGATCACCTGCAGGGTGATAGGGTCTAGAGCAGGAGGAAGCACACTTTTTCTGTAAAGATCCAGGGAAGCAGGCCAGGTGCAGTGGCTCACACCTGTAATCCCAGTACTTAAGGAGGCTGAGGCAAGAGGATCACTTGAGACAAGGGGTTTGGGGCCAGCCTGGGTAATATAGTGAGATCCCATTTCTACTTAAAAAATAAATAAATAGGCCGGGTGCAGTGGCTCAAGCCTGTAATCCCAGCACTTTGGGAGGCCGAGACGGGTGGATCACGAGGTCAGAAGATCGAGACCATCCTGGCTAACACGGTGAAACCCCGTCTCTACTAAAAACACAAAAAACTAGCCTGGCGAGGTGGCGGGCGCCTGTAGTCCCACCTACTCAGGAGGCTGAGGCAGGAGAATGGCGTGAACCCGGGAGGCGGAGCTTGCAGTGAGCTGAGATCCGGCCACTACACTCCAGCCTGGGCGACAGAGTGAGACTCTGTCTCAGAATAAATAAATAAATAAATAAATAAATAGTCCAGGGAAGTAAACACTTTAGACTTTGCCAGCCATATGGTTTTTACTGCAGCCAATCAGCTCTGCCGTTGCTGTGCAAGAGTAGCCACACACGATAGGTAAATGAATAGACAGGGCCGCATTCCAACAAAAGTTTATTTGTGGATATTGAAATCTGAATTTCATATTGTTTTCATGCATCACAAATTATTATCCTTTTTTTCTCTACTGTTTAAAAATGGAAAGAACATTTTGACTCGCAGGCAGTACAAAAACAAAGGTGGTGGGCATGACTGAGCTCGTGGGCTGTAGTTTGCCAACCCCCTGGTCTAGTGGGAGGCACCTAGACTTTGGGGTCAGATAAACTAGGATTTCAGTAGCTTTTGTTATCTATCTTTTGTCACCTGCTAACTGTGTGACCTTGAGCAGGTTATATAAGCCTCTTAAACTTCAGACCTGGAAGGGTTGCTGTAAGCATTAGAGATAACCTGTGTAAAGTCTGTGACACGCAGAGGGCACTCAGTGAAGCTGAGTTCCGTTTCCACTTGCTTGAGGATAGTTCCAAAACTAGAATTCAGTCACCCAGAGCACAAAGTCCATTTCTGCCGTAAAGCCTTTTGGGGTGAAGACGACTGAGAGGTGTGTATACACTGGTTTAAACAGACTCTGCAGATTCTTTGCGTTAATTGCAAGTGTACACATGTGTGCATAGAGATTTCATGTTTACGCACAGATTCCATGCCTCTCCATGGCGACAGGAGCACGTGACCGCTCACAAGGGGTCCTGAATTTTATATTGTACTGGAGATGCCTCCAATTTATTAACTTCTCAATCTTTTATAACTTTATAGCAATTCGTGGCATGCTACTTAAATCAAGAAGTTTCAATAAAATAAAAAAAAATATGCATTATATATTCTATAAAAGAGACACTTCAGTAACGCAAAAAGTCTATGTTCTCGGCCGGGCGCGGTGGCTCACGCCTGTAATCCCAGCACTTTGGGAGGCCAAGGATGGCGGATCACAAGGTCAGGAGATCGAGACCAAGGTGGAACCCCGTCTCTACTAAAAAAAATACAAAAAACTAGCCGGGCGCAGTGTCGGGCGCCTGTAGTCCCAGCTACTCGGGAGGCTGAGACAGGAGAATGGCGTGAACCCAGGAGGTGGAGCTTGCAGTGAGCTGAGATGGCGCCACTGCACTCCAGCCTGGGTGACAGAGCGAGACTCCGTCTCAAAAAAAAAAAAAAAAAGAAAAAGAAATAGCAAAAAAAAAAAAAAAAAGTCTGTGTTCTCCAAGTGCCCCACCACAAAGGGTTATAGCCCTTGGATGAAGCATCTTTCTAGTCCTCCTCTGAACTTACCCACTTTCCTGTTCAGACAGGCCCCATGCTGGGACATTTCAACTCACTGTAGAATTTAAAGTGACTTACATGTTGTTGTGGTCCATTTTGTGCTGCTATAAAAGAACACCTAGACTCAGTAATTTATAAAGCAGAGACATTTATTTCTCACAGTTCTGGAGGCTGGGAAGTCCAAGATCAAGGCTCCAGCATCTGGCGAAGGCTGCTTTCTGCTTCCAAGATGGCACTTGCTGTGTCCTCTGGAGGAGAGGGACCTGTGTCCTCACACAGCAGAAGAGCAGGAAGGAATGAACACACTTCTGAAAGCCCATTTTGTAAGGGCACTAATTCATTGATGAGGGCAGAGTGCTTGTGACCTGAAGAGCTCTTCAGAGGCCCCACCTCCCAACACCATTGCATTGGGGATTAAGTTTCCAACATATGAATTATGAGAAACACATTCATAACATAGCACACATATTACTTCATTTGACGCCTAGAACTGGTTTTGTTAGTATCTTTTGGTGTGATGGAACAGGCTCAGAGAGGTTAAAATGATTACCAACAGCACACAGCTGTAGGAGGAAGTAGAATGCAGGCCCCGGACTCCTGGTCTAGTCCTCTGGCCAATGTGTGGCCTTCTTCCAACACTGCTTCTAAGTATTATATTTGGTCCATTTCACCTCCTTATTATCTAGTTTTTGAAGATATGGTCTGTATCTTTTTTGCATTACGTGAGAGATTCTAGACAGTTTTACCTAATGCGGTTTTCAATTAGTATTCAGCAAATACAGATGCTTCTCTACTTACAATGAGGTTATGTCTGGATAAGCTCATCCTAAGTTGAAAATATTGTACATTTGTTTTATTGTTTTCTGAGACAGGGTCTGGCTCTGTTGCCCAGGCTGGAGTGCAGTGGCATGATCTTCGCTCACTGCAGCCTCCACCTCCCAGGCTCAGGTGATCCTCCCACCTCAGCCTCCTGAGTAGCTGGCACTATAGGCACGTACCACCATACCTGGTTAAGTTTTATATTTTTTTGTAGAGACAGGGTTTCACTATGTTGTCCAGGCTGGTCTTGAACTCCTGATCTCAAGTGACATGGCTCAGCCTCCCAAAGTGCTGGGATTATAGGCGTGAGCCAGTGTGACTGGCGAAAATATTGAACCTTTTGACTTATGGTATTTTCAATTTAGGATGAGGTTATCAGACATATCCCCATATGCTGAGGTGTGTAGAGAATAACTACTGCTTCTGCACCCATTGTAAAGTAAAAAATCATCAGTGGAACTGTTGCAAGTCAGGAACTGGCTGTAGTCATTTCTTCATTCACACATTCAGCAGCTGTCCTCAGGTCATTGCCCTTCACTTAGTCATTTGTAAGCATTTGCTGGGTGCTTCCGTGAGCTCAGGGCAGAGATCACAAATGCTGTAGAGGATATGCAGGAGGTTTTCCAATGTGGCTGGTTTTCCAACATGAGGCAAGAGCCTCAGCATTAGACAGACTCAGGCCCAGGTCTCAAAGCTGGTTAAAATCAGGTCTAAAGTTCCTTAACCTCTACAGGTCTTGTTTCCTCACTTGTAAAGTGGAGAAATGAATATCTACTTCATAATAATTTTGTAAGAACACAAATGCTTGGTTTCCAAACAGTGCTGATGAAATAGTAGCTATTATCACTCATAAGCAATGAATACCGTATTAGGCAGGATAGGGTAGGTTGCACGGGGTTCCCCATCTCAGTGTCTTACCACGTTATCCCTCATATATTGATGCCCTGTGACCATTGTGGATGCGCTGAGGCTCCGCGCCAAGTCATCTTCCCTTGGGACTCATGCTGACTGAAAGGTCGTATCTGGAACACCAGAGAGAAGCCAAGGAGAGAGAGAGCTTGGCAGAACCCACACTGGCTGTTAGAGCCCAGGGTGACCTGCGTTACTTCTCTTCACCTTTTGTAGGCCAAAGCAAGTCACATGGCCAAGCCTGACAGGACTGGGAAGAGAAAATAGAATTCTCTCCTGGCAAAGGCAGTGAATATTTTGGAACACTGTTACAGTTTACCACAATATATATGCAAAATAACCTGTAGAGACTCCCAGAAAGTGTGTACAGAAGAGACATGTAAATATGGAATAAACAGTAACATTGAGTGGGCTTTTAGACTTAATTGCTTCCTGAACAAACAATTCTTTTTTTTAATTAAAATTTTTTTTGGCTGGGCATGGTGCCTCACGCCTATAATCCCAGCACTTTGGGAGGCCAAAGGGGAGGATCCTTTGAGCCCAGGAGTTTAAGACCAGCCTGGGCAAGATGGTGAGATCCCATCTCTATTTTATTCTAATTAAATAATAATAATAATAAATACATTCTTTTTTTGAGACAAAGTCTTGCCTTATCACCCAGGTGGGAGTGCAGTGGTGTGATCATAGCTCACTGCAGCCTCTAACTCCTGGGTTCAAGCGATCCTTTCATCTCAGCCTCCCAGGTAGCTGGGACTGTAGGCATGAAGCACCATGCACAGCTAAGTTCTTAACTTTTTTTCTAGAGATGGGGTTTCATTACGTTGCCCAAGCTGATCTTGAACTCCTGGCCTCAAGCAATCCTCCCACCTTGGCCTTCCAAAGCGTTGGGATTACAGGCGTTAGCCACTGTGCCCTGCTGAGAACAAATGATTCTTTGAGAATTTTCTGAGAAAGGCTTGTCATGCTCACTCTCTTGTCAGACTTACATAAAATCAAAGATTACTGTACATGCACTCCAACAGTTGTCAAATACACAGAGTTCCAGGACAGCCAAGCTTCTGTTTGTCTTCCTCAAGGCTTTCCGAGACAAACATCAGTCAAGTCAAATAACTTCTTGTCATTCAACCTAGGTTTTTAAAATGCATTTGGAGAAATCAGTAGCATTTTGGAGACTCATTAATTTGGATGTGAGGGCACACACACACACAACACAGTTGTCAATCTTTTGGATCCTGTATCAGTCAGGGTCTTTTAGTTACAAACAACAGAATCCATGCTAGGAAAAAAAAGTCTAGTAATAACCATTAAGTAGCTCAGAAAATTTCCAGGAGAGCTTTGTTCTTAAAAACAATAGCTGAATTATATTGATCCCATTGTTAGATTGTTCCAGTAGAATAATGACTGCTGCCAACACTGGGTGTGAGGCACTGCTGTGAGAACCTCTGCCAAGTTACCCTTGAAAGGTAGACATCTCCCTTCCTTGTGCTCTGCCACCTTGCCAGAATAGATTCTGGGTAACTTCCTATGTTTTTGAAAAAACATCTTTTTTATTTTTAAAAATAATCTTTTCCAGGTCAAAATCACATGCATTCACCACCTTAACCAAGCAATCATCTCCAATATAAGAAAATTTGATATAGCACGTGTGATAATGTGATCCATTATGACATACGCAGCATCAGCTGTGACATTCTTTTATCAGAAGGCACTAATATCTGATAGTCTTTATTTTTTTGATGATAGCAGCTATGGGCAATCATTGCCTAGACCCATTAATTCCTTGGCAGTTACAAAATGGTGATATTGTAATTGTGCCGTTTCTTTTAAAACAAAAACTTTTTATTTTATTTTATTTTATTTTTTTTAGAGACAGGGTCTTGCTGTCACCCATGCTGCAGTACAGTGGTGCAAACATAGCTTACTGTAGCCTCAATTTTTTGGGCTCAGGAGATCCTTCCACCTCAGCCTTCTGAGTGGCTGAAACTACAGGTGAGTGCCACCATGCCTGGCTAATTAAAAAATGTTTTTTAGTAGAGATGACGTCTTGCTATGTGGCCCAGGTTGGTCTCAAACTCCTGAGCTCAAGCAGTCCTTCTGGCTCAGCCTCCCAAAGTGCTGAGATTACAGGCATGAGCCACTGTGCCCAGCCTGTTTACTTTTTTTTTTTTTTTTGGAAATTGAAATAGTTTAATAAAGACACTCTTCTCCTTAGCTATTTTTAGTTACAGGTTAGTCAGGTTATAATAGAAAGGCAAGATAAATGTTTGGTTTTTTCTCTTTATTAGTTCTCAAGTTCATGAAAGTTGGTTCTCTATCACCCTGTCATCCTTTAAAGGTGGCCAGTTCATTTTTTTTTT
>NC_045438.1:161371335-161434584 GCF_002776525.5 Piliocolobus tephrosceles
TTCCTTCCTTCCTTCCTTCCTTCCTTCCTTCCTTCTCTCCTTTCTTTACAGTCTTGCTCTGTCACCCAGGCTGGAGTGCAGTGGCATGATCTCGGCTCACCACAACTTCTGCCTCCTGGGTTCAAGTGATTCTTCTGCCTCAGCCTCCCAAGTAGCTGAGATTACAGGCAAGCACCACCATGCCCAGCTACTTTTCTTATATTTTTAAAAGAGACAGAGTTTTGCCATGTTGGCCAGGCTGGTCTCAAACTCCTGACCTCAAGTGATCTGCCCGCCTTCACCTCCCAAAGTGCTGGGATTACAGGCATGAGCCACCATGCCCAGCCCTAGTTGTAGTTCATTTTTGAGGCTCAAATTGTTCTATCTTTTTCTAGTGGAAACCACTTTAATTTGGTTCTTGAGTTCTTTTGACATGACTTTTGTGGTCTTTATTTTTTGTTTGTTTTTTGAGACGGAGTCTCCCTCTATCGCCAGGCTGGAGTAAAGTAGCACGATTTTGGCTCACTGCAACCTCTGTCTCCTGGGTTCAAGCGATCCTCCTGCCTCAGCCTCCCAAGTAGCTAGGATTACAGGCCCGTGACACCACGTCCAGTTAATTTTTTGTATTTTTAGTAGAAATGGGGTTTCACCATCTTGGCCAGGATGGTCTCAGTCTCTTGACCTCATGATCTGCTTGCCTCAGCCTCCCAAAGTGCTGGGATTACATGCATGAGCCACTGCGCCTGGGCTGCGGTCTTTATTTTTAAGAATTATTTTTATTTTAAAAATATTTTTTAGAGACAGGGTCTTGCTCTGTCCCCAGGTTGGAGTGCGGTGGCATGGTCAGAGCTTACTGCATCCTTGACCTCCTGATCTCAAGGGATCTTCCCACCTCAGCCTCTCCAGTAGCTGGGACTACATGAGCACACACCACGACCAGCTAATTTTTGCATTTTTTAGCAGAGATGGAGTTTTATCATGTTGGCCAAGCTGGTCTCGATCTCCTGACCTCAGGTGATCTGCCCATCTAATTTTTATTTTTTTTGGAGAGATGGTGTCTTACCAGATTGCTAAAGCTGATGTTGACCTCCTGGGCTGAAGCAGTCCTCCCGCCTGGGCCTCCCACAGTGCTGGGATTACAGGCATTAGCCACTGAACCCAGCTCTTGGTGGTCTTCAATGGTTTCCTCACTATCTGGTATGACAAGAAGTTTCAGGCTGATTGATGCGTATACACATATATGCGTGTATACATACATGTGTATATGTGTGCATATATACACAATTATATATATTTTAAGGTGAAAGATTAAACAATGGATGGGTTTATACCGATATTTCCAATTCAGATCTAGATTAGGTGTTTAACTTTTGCCTTTTCTGTATTAAATCTAAGAATCTTTTCTTTTGTACTGAAAATCTTCGTCCTCAAAAATACGTGGGGGCTGGGAGCAGTGGATCACCGCTGTAATCCCAGCACTCTGGGAGGCCGAGGCAGGCGGATCACTGAATGAGGTCAGGCATTTGAGACCAGCCTGGTAAAAACGGTGAAACCCTGTCTCTACCAAAGATACAAAAATTAGCTGGGCATGGTACATGCTTGTGTCCCAGCTACTTGGGAGGCTGAGGCAGGAGAATCGCTTAAACCCACAAGGCAGAGGTTGCAGTGAGCCAAGATTGAGCCTGTAATCCCAGCACTTGGAGAGACCAAAATGAGAGGATCACTGGAGCCCAGGGGTTCGAGACCAGCCTGGGCAACATAGGGAAACCACATCTCCCCATCTCTACAAAATAATTTTAAAATTAGCCAGACATGGTAGCACGTGCCTATGGTCCCAAGTGCATGAGGAGGCTAAGGCAGGAGGATCACTTGAGCCCAGGAGGTCGGCTGCAATGAGGCGTGTTCATGCCACTGCACTGCAGCCTGGGTGACAGAGCAAGCCTTATCTCACACAAACACACACGCGCACAAAGTCAAAGATAAAGAAAAATAAGTAGAATATGAGGCCGGGCATGGTGGCTCACACCTGTAATCCCAGCACTTGGGGAGGCTGAGACTGCTTTTGAACTCCTGACCTCGTGATCTGCCCGCCTTGGCCTCCCGAAGAGCTGGGATTACAGGCGTGGGCCAGCACGCTAGGCCTTTCGGCTATTTTCATGTAGCATTTACAAATGTGCTAGTTTCGTTTCCCAAGATTTCCTGACTCTCTTCTTCTTTCTCACTTTTTTTTTTTTTTTTTCTACCACAAATTATGCAGTCGAGTTTCCCACATTTGGGGAAATCGCAGGGGTCAGCACATCCGGAGTGCGATGGATAAGCCTCGCCCTGGGAAAACCACCTTCGTGATCATGGTATCTCCCCTGCCAGGTAAGTATCTTTCTCACTTTTAACTGGACTCTTTCCTCTGTCCTTTTAAAAAAAAATTCCACTCCCAGAAGTGTCTCAGTGGGAAGTCCTGACCTGAAAGTGAGCCTGACTTGCTGGTTTCTCGAATTTACAGGAGCAGGATTTCTGCAGACCCATGGATCTTTATTGAAAGCCTCTTACACTCACCTACTCAGCGAAAGCCCTTCCAGTTCAGCTGCTGTTCCCAGATGGCCTCACTGAGCTCTCTGTTAAATACCACGGCTACTTTCAGGTTCTCCAGTTTTCAGACCCACTGGAACACCCTTTTGTGTTGCTCTGCTTCCTCCCACAGAGACGATGCAGCTGATGTGACTACCGGTGCTGTATCCTCATGAGCTTGTATTTTGGGGTCTGTGGGGAAAATGTTTTGATCTGATTTTGTTGTAATTGTTCACGGTATCTTGCTTGTGCTTTCCGGTTGCTTTATCTCTTTTTGTTTGTTCGTTTGTTTGTTTGTTTTGTGGGGATTCAGAGAGATGAACAAACTGCCCCTGCCTCCATCGTCTCCGAATTTCTCTCTCCACATTATTCCTGTTTGGAACATTTTGTAACACAAGTGGAAACATAAGGCATGCAGGTATATCTGATTGGTAAGGCATGCAGGTAAATCTGATTGGTTGAGGTTAAAAACGCATGTTTTTGCCCTAGTTGCAGAGGAAGGAGGCCGGTTTCCACCCTGGGAAAGCGGGGCTCATAGATTTGGAAATGCCCTAACATGGAAGGATATTGAAAATGCATGACATATATCCACTGTGGATCTATCTGCCCAGGCTTGGCTTTTGCACACATAAACCAGGTTGGTGCCTTTGTGGTGTCATTTGAAGGGCCTCAAAGTTTCCAACTGCCTAAAATATTTGTCCTAATAACTTCCCAGAGATGAGGGACGATAGAGTTACTCCTAGGATAAAGATATTATCTATTAAAGATTCCAAATTTCTTTTTATTAATGAAATTATGATATTTAGGAGGTTAGGTTGGTTTATCTGATCAGAGGACTGGGAAGCCAGTTAAATGTTCATCTCATAAACTAGTCTTTGTGACAATTGGTTTTTGGATTGACTTGAGCCTCATAAATCAGCTGTGTGTATACACAGAACTTTTGACTCTAGAGATTAACAGAAGCACCTTGAGTTGACTCTTGTACCGTAGAAATCTTGAATATTTCTGCGGACTGGGGACCAACCAGTCTGCTTCTCTTAGGACCCTGCATGTTGTAGTTCTGGTCATCTTTCTTGTTTGTGCTAGTACTGCAGTTCAATTAATTTTCACCCTTCCTTGGCATATCCCAACATGTTTAGCTTCCCCACTGGCCTGCCACAGGGGTCCTAACGTGCTTTGGATAAACTCTTACAGCTTATAAATCAAGACATTTAGGAAAATACATTTAAAATCTGTATTTATCTGCCAGTTAACTAAAGCACGCAAGATTTCTTTAATCCTTTCATCATAATGGCCTAAGTTCATAGGGATTAAATAAGCATCCTGGAGATGAAATCAACAAGTTTTCAATGTATGACATCTATCTAATCCCTTTCAGTAGATGGACCACTCATTTCTGCACCAGCCAAGGTTTCCTGGTAGAACATGTTATTTATAGCACCACATACATGTGCCTCCCAGTCCCATGTGGGCAATGAAACATGATGAATGCAAGTTCATTCTTGGGAGAGAGAGGCTTCCTTTAACATTGCCTTGTTTCCTGTTTTGCTGCTATATTTACAAAAAGTGTCCAAAGCATGTCATTTTATGAGTGCCTAGTCTGAAAATGTTTTTCACCAAGACAAGCCAGGACTACCACTGACTGTCTTCTAAGGAGCTGTTGCTTCCCTGCAGTGGAGATCGCTATTGCTTCTGAGAGCAGATGGAGCTGAGCAGTGGATGAAAAATCCTATCAGGTATTGAGCTCCTAGTGCATGAGTCAGGTTCACTGTATACACATGCTTACCTTTAATTCTCCCTAGAACATCACAAAACAAATATTATTAGCTTCACTTTACAGAGGAGCACGTTAAAGCCTGGAGAAATGAAACTGTGTGAGCTCACACACCTGGCGAGTGACAGAAGCGAAATTCAAATCCAGCTCTAGCTGATTCCTAAGTCCAGACTCTAAATGGCTACATTACCCTGGGCCTCAGAGCTGAAAGGCAGGGGCAGCTTCGTGGGCAATGCACCGGTTCCTGCACTTAGAACATCTCGGTCTCTGGGTTAAGGCTCTACTATCACAGTCTTGAAATTCTTTTTTGTTGTCACTGAGACGGGGTTTCACCATGTTGCCCAGGCTGGTCTGAAACTCCTGGGCTCAAGCCATCTGCCTGCTTCAGCCTCCCAAAGTGCTGGGATTACAGATGTGAGCCACCATGTCCCTGGCCACCTTTTTTTTTTTTTTTTTTTTAGAGGAGGCTTTGCATTTTTATTTTGCAGTGAGCCCCAGAAATGGTGCAGCACTAACCAAACCACTGCCGTTTTCACTTACTAAATGCCCATGGCTCTTTCTATGGTGGTGCTGACTGTGTTCAACCTCCCAGACCTTAAGAGGCAGGCTGAGCAGCTCTGCCACGTGATGCAGGGTGTTTCCTGAGCAGGAGGAAGATAACCATGGGGCAAGAAGGAGGTTGGAAGGAATTTCTGTAGGTGCTAGCTTCACCCCGCTCCTGGCCTACACCTCTTTCTCTCCATCTATGCTTCCTTTCCCTCCAACTCTTCCTGCCCTCACCATACTGGAGTGTATAAGGTGTGGAGGAAGAATTCTGGAATTGGGACCCAGTTATCCTGGTTCCTGAGCTCATGCTCTCCTCACTAAGGATACCTCTGGACAGAAAGGTGTGCTTCAGACTTCCAAATGTCTTAGCGATGTTGAATTAGCCCAGATTCACACCCCCTACCTGCAACATTTTGTGTTCTGCCTGGACTTCTTTGCGCTTGGGAGGATGTCTAGCCCAGAACTCTATTCTGAACTCCAGACATTTATTTCTGGAAACCAACTGGACAAATGTTCCTGGAAGTTCTGCAGGCACCTCAGGCCCATTGTCCCCTCTCTAGCAATTTGCCATGATCTTGGTTAAAGGGTCACCTCTGGGCCAAACGCCTCAGCTGAGTGTCTTAAAGTTGTCTTAGCTCTTTCCTGTCTCTTGTTTTCAACATCACCAAATCTCACTGAATCCTATGGACGACTTCTTCTTCTTCTTCTTCTTCTTCTTCTTCTTCTTCTTCTTCTTCTTCTTCTCCTTCTCCTTCTCCTTCTCCTTCTCCTTCTTCTTCTTCCTCTTCCTCTTCTTCTTCCTCTTCTCCTCTCTGCTTTCTTCTCCTCCTCCTCCTCCTCCTTCTTCTCCTTCTTCTCCTTCTTCTCTCTTCTTCTTTCTTCTTTCTTCTTCCTTTCCCCGGAAAAGCTGGATCCCTTAGACTTCTGCCTTTGTGTGTCCCTTGGCCACGTCTGTTGGCTTCCACAGCTGTGGAACTGGGTCTCTTTGCCCTACATTCTCTTCTTCCAGGCCATGCTCCACCCCACTGCAGAGTTATCCATTGATAAGACAATCCTGACCATTCTCCTGCTCAAAACCTCCATAAAATCTCCATGGGCTCCCTGTTTGCCACAGGACAAAGTCCAAACACCTTGTGCCATCTGGCCGCATTCTGCCTTCGCAGCTTCATCTCCTTTCCTTTTCCAACTGTACGCCACGCATCAGCGTTTCCCAATACACGTACCCTTGAAGCCTCTCTGTGCATGTGCTATTTCAGCCTGGAATCCGTCATGTTGCCCTGCTCCATCCGCTTAGTTACATATGCATTCTCCAAGACTCAGCTACAACATTGGCAGTGCCTGGACTTTTTCCCAGACTCCCACCCACCCACCTCCTGACCTCTTTTTACTCGTTACCTATCACACTAGCTTGTAAGCATTGGGTCAAGTGTCTTATCTGTCCGCGGTTGGATCATGGTTCTTCACGTTTGTATTCCCAGTGACTAGCACGATGCCAGGCACACAGAAGGGGTGAATGAAGTGTGTGTGTAACATTTGGAATGACTATATAGTTCATTCCAAATAAAATAACTTTTAAAGTTATTTTGATTTTTGAATTTTCAAACAGAGAATTGACACATGCAGTCCTTTTAAATCAGAAAAAAATGCTGTCAGTAGATGCATTTCAAAATGTTATATATATACACACACACACACACACACATACACATATATATATATATATATTTTGAGATAGGGTCTGGCTCTGTATCCCAGGCTGGAGTGTAACAGTGTAATCTTGGCTCACTGCAACCTTGCCTCCCAGGCTTAAGCGATCCTCCCACCCTCAGCCTCCTGAGTTGCTGGGACTATAGACGTGCACCACCACACCTGGCTAAGTTTTGTATCATTTGTGGAGACGGGGTTTCGCCATGTTGCGCAGCCTGATCTCAGACTCCTGTGCTCAAGCCATTTGCCCACCTCGGCCTCCCAAAGTGCTGGGATTATAGGCTTGAGCCACTGTGCCCAGACAGCGAAACTGTTTTTAAATGGTGTGAAATTAATAGACAGTAAAATGGCTGAGCACAGTGGCTCATGCCTATAATCTCAGCATTTTGGGAGGCCAAGGCTGGTGGATCACTTGAGACCAGGAGTTCGAGACCAGCCTGGCCAACACAGTGAAACCCTACCTCCACTAAGAATACAAAAAAAAAAAAAAAAAAAAAAAAGCTGGACATGGTGGTGTGCGCCTATAGTCCCAGTAACTCGGGAGGCTGAGGCAGGAGAATCGCTTGAACCCGGGAGGTGAAAATTGCAGCGACCTGAGATCACGTCACTGCACTCCAGCCTGGGTGACAGAGCAAGACTCCATCTGAAAAAATCGAAAACCAAATACCATAGACAATAAAACGCACAGACCTCGTGTTTAGTTTGATATGTTTTGCAAATTGGCATGCACCTGTGTAACCACCACAAGCAAGACAGAATGCTTCTGTCATTTTATTTTATTTTGAGACAGGGTCTTGCTTTGTCACCCAGGTTGGAATGCAGTGGTGGGCTCATAGCTTCCTACAGTCTCCAACTCTTGGCCTCAAGGGATCCTCCCACCTTAGTCTCCCAAGGGGCTGAGACTAGCAGTGTGCACCACCATGCTCAGCTGCTTCTGCTACTGTAGAAATTCTTTGCATGTCACCTTTCCAGTCGAATCCTTCATGCCCTCCAGCATGGCTCACTTTCTGCTTCCTGCCATCACAAGTTAGTTTTGCCTGTTCTAGAATTTCATGCTAATGGAATCATACCGTATAAATTCTTTTACATCTTCCCCTTCCCCCCACATCACAATGTTTTTGAGATGGTTCTGCTTAGCCATGGTTTGTTCCTTTTTGCTGCTGAGTAGTTCATTGTATCAGCGCACCACAGTTCATTCACCCATTCTCCCAGGATGAGTGGGTGTGTGGGTGAGGGACGGAGGGATCTTGAACATCTGTAAGGCTCAAGCCATCCTGCAAACTTGGAGGATGGATCCGTGAGAGCGGAACGGTCTGTCTGGCTCTGATCTCGGACCCTCGAGGTCTAGGTAAACAGCTCTATGGTAAACGGCCCCAGACCCATCTGTTCTTTCTGTTGTATTTGTCTTCTCCATTGACTGATGGTTAATACACCTTTCTTCTCAGAGTGCCTGTGATGGCACTTCTCATGCTAATTTTTGGCGTCTGTGTTGCAATGGAAGACAGATCACAAAACGTTTTAGGATCATGATCCGAGGCATGGTCTAAGAGGGGCTCTTGTATGAGGACTGTAATGTGGATTTGGCCTCCTCTGAGGCCTTTTCTTCCCTTCGTATTGTGAGTTTCTCAGCTATGTTCCCATGGCTGAAATGGCTCCTGGATGGCACCCTCTAGGCAGTTTGGGTGTCTGAGCTCCGACTTCCTGCTGCTCTGCAGACAGGCCTCCCATGCCCACCAGCCGGCTTGCTTGTCTCTCTGCCTGCCCCAGGCTGCACGCCCTCCGTGCCCGGCCCGTTCTCCTTTTGCTTAGCATCTTCAGCACTGACCTCAGTCTCCTGCTTCTATATTGAAACTTGTTCATGTCCCTGAGCCCAATGTGGTGTTCCAGACCCTGACCTCAGCTTTGCTCTCATGACTCATGGCATAACCCTTCTTGGCATGGCTACCTCGTCAAAGTGGAACTCGACACAGGGCCAAGGTGTGAAGACCGGAACGGACCAGCCGCACCTTGGCTCATCACACCCGCCCATCACCCCTCCTGATGCGGCAAAGTACTGGCTCTGCACGCTCACACAGAGGGAATCCCTTAACCCTCACAGAGGAGCTCTGAGGCTCGTGATAGTATCCCTGCTTCAGGACAAATGCAGAAAGAAGTGCAGAAAAATGAAGTGACTTAAGAAGAAACCCTCCACCCCCAAAAGCCATGCACTTCACAATGCTTAACAGGTATCCCATCATGGAACTGGGTAACCCACTGTCCCCATTTGCCTGGGACTCTGCCAGTTTTACCACCTGAAGTTCTGCATCCTGAGAAACCCCCTCCAATTCTGTACAAACTAGGATCGTTAGCCTAAAACTTAAAGACAACTTTGAAAAACACAGCCTGTTTTAATTAGAAGACCCTCTTGCATTTAGTTTGCCCATTGAAACAATGATATTGTCATCTCGAAGTGCGCGTATTAACCCAAAGGAGGTAAATGTTTAAAAAGTACAGCTTGTGTAGAGTATGCCTGTCCATAGTATCCACCAGCTGCATGTCTATTTGTCAGAGCATCAGGGTTTGGACTAAGCTGGATTGCGAAGGGGTCAGAGCCCACCTCCCCAGAGAGTCCAGTAACGCATACGTTCCTGTCTGGAATTTAACACACTGTCAAATCACTACTGCCTCGGGCACTGTGTTCCTAGAACGTATGTAACACACAATACTGCACTATGGGAGTGGCGTTTACTCCATCTCCCCATACTCAGGAAGTGCCAGCTTGCAGGATCTCTTTATTTTGGAAAATCTCCTAGAAGAAAGCCAAACCAAAAACAAGGAACACTTTCCATTCTTCTTGCACAGGAACGCATGCCCTGGGCGAGGGAGACGTGGCCTTCTGGCTTTCAGACGGCAGAGATTTGTAGTTCTTTGCTTCGTGTTTTTTCAGCCTTGGGAGAAGGATGTTGCAATATCACCAAGATTTAGGCTGTTATCAATAAAATGATTTCTTCTCCATAGATATGTAAAGTTTGGGGAAGACTTATTTGTTACATTTTTATTATTTTATTTTATGTTTTTTCTTTTTCTTGTTTTGTTTTGTCTTTTCTAATTTTTTTTTTTTTTCAATTTTCTATTTTCGGGGGAAGACTTTTAAAAACAAATCTGGGCTGGGCTTGTTGGCTCACGCCAGAAATTCCAGCACTTTGGGAGGCCAAGGCAGATGGATCACTTGAGCCCAGGAGTTTGAGACCAGCCTGGGCAACACGGTGAAACTCTGCCTCTACAAAAAATACAAAAAATGAATGAGGCATGGTGGTGGGCACCTGTAGTCCCAGCTACTTGGGAAGCTGAGGCAGGAGGATCACTTGAGCCCAGGAGGTTGAGGCTGCAGTGAGCTGAGATTGCGCCACTGCACTCCAGCCTGGGCGACAGAACGAGACTTCATCTCAAAACAAAACAAAACAAAACAAAAAACCCCAAACAAACAGAAAATCTGGAACTATTGTGGCAAGCAGAGAAAGTGCAGAACAGAATCAGACTTAGGTGCGAGCAGGGATGACTGAGATCCATGAAACTGAACCACTCTCTAGGCAGAAAAGGATTTGTGTTCAAGCCAGTGGTAGACACATCTCGGAAGAGGGTACTCATCATGGGCTATGAGGCCTTGGGGGAGCAGGGGTCACCTGACTTCTCTACAGAAGGGAAGCTGTATATGAGAGAAGGCAAGAAGCCAGGGAAGTGTGGCATTGTGGATGCATGGGCACAGGCGCTTGTGTTTCTGACTCCCAAGGCCACCTGCTTTTCCTTCCAGTGGGGCCTCCCGCTTTTGTACTCCCCCCCCGTGATGTGCCACCCAAGTACTAAGTACATTATATATGATTTTACTGGAACCAGTGACTTTTTTATTTTTGTGAAGGATCTTGGAGTCCCACAGACCTGGATTTGATTTCTTGCTCTGCTGCTTAAAAGTTTCGTATCCCTGGTGAGTTGTGGAATCCTCTGGCCCTTGGATTCCTCCTCTGTATAATGGGGCAATGCGTGCTTGTCTATCTCCAGATGTGTTGCAAGGAAAATAAATGAAATATGAGAGTGCTTTGAAAAGTGTAAACTGCAAGGTAAATAGTGCAGCAAGTTGTTATGGATTGGATTGGGTTTCCCCAAAGTTCCTATGCTGAAGCTCCAGCCCCCAATGTGACTGTATTTGGAGGCGGGCTTTAAAAAAGATAATTATGATTAAATGAGATAAGAAGGGTGGGGCCCTAATCTGACAGAATTTGCATCTTTATAAGAAGAGGAGACACCAGTAATCTCTCTCTGCACAATCACCAGTAGTCTCTGAAAGACCACGTGAGGATGCAGTGAGAAGACCGCCTAGCCATCTGCAGGCCAGGAAGAGAGGCCTCACCAGGAACCAGCCCTGCTGGCACCTTGATCTTGGACCTCCAGCCTCCAAACTGTGACAAAATAAATTTCTGCTGTTTAAGTCACCCAGCCTGTGGGCTTCTGTTCTGGCAGCCCTAGCAGACTGATAAACAAGTTAACTAACAATTACAAGTTACATAGCAATTTAAAGCTTGCAGAATACTTTCTTTGTGCAACTTCTTTTAAAAATTGTTATGTTTTGTTAAAGGGGTAACAAAATACTGTCAGGTAGCATGTAAAATCTATTTTGTTTTTAAAAACTTAAAAAAATTTTTTTTATAGAGACTGGAAATGGTGGGGAGTGGGTGCCGGGGGTCAGGGCAGCAAGTCCTACTATGTTGCCCAGGCTGGTCTCAAACTCCTGGGTTCAAGTGATCCTCCTGCCTTGGCCTCCCAAAGTGTTGGGATTACAGGCATGAGCTATCACACCTGGATGAAATCTATTTTAATTAAGTGCATACATTTCTTGCATCATGAAGTGCTATTGAGAATGGGTTTGCATTCTATAAAGCAGGTGGAAATGTTTGACAATTAAGTAGTGCAGCTAAAAGTGCAGTACACTAGGTATTCCTTGGGAGAAGCTCCTTGTGCTGTTTTCCCTAAATCTCCTTATCTGTGCTTCCCTGCATATTGCTAGTACTTCTGGGGTTGATATAATTTTTTTTCCAGTTGTGATAAACGGTGTGCAATGCTGCTTCAAGACAAGAGGCTACAATTTTGTGGAAGGACTTCCAGAAACATGAATTCCTCCTTCCATGCCCTAATCCTGACTTCTTGGATTAGTGAATCACAGACACAGTCGTTGTGCTTTGGTACCAGCTTTTTGGTCCCAGTTGTTAACACGAATTTACCTTTCCTCCCTTCCTCTTTGCGCTCTACTGACACTTTTCCTTTTGCTGCACATAAACTCCTTCCTCTCCCTCATAGTTTTAGTAAGAACCATGGGCACCTGGAGGTGAGGGACTATCTCCTGTCCCCATACTTCAGAAGGTCCTGGAAGAGGTAGAAAGAAAGTGTCACCTTTGTCCTACCAGTGAGATACACCAGGTACTTACACACTTTGGCTTATATCCACACCATTGAGGTTATGAGTTCACTCTTGGAAAACAAGGTCTCTTCAAGCCCTTTCTTTCTCCTTTATGAAATGTGTTAATCTTGTCCAGCTGGGGTAAATTCCCATCCTCCAAAGCCTCTGAGCATCTCCCTGTTGCCTATGAGAGTGTCGGTTTTTAAGGTCCGGGTAGGAAGGATCAGGGCCTGAGTGGCCCCAGGCATTAAGGGTTTTGAGGGTTGGATTATCCTCAGGGCAGGCTCTGCTTTTCTTTCCCTTTATTATAGTAAAATATACGTAACATTTACCATTTCAACTATTCTTCCAACTCAGTGGCATTAAAGGCATTCATGTTGTCCTGCCACTATCACCACCATTCATCTGTAGGACTTCTTCATCTTCCCAAACTGAAACTCTGTCCCCATTAAACAATTGCTTCCCATTTTTCCCTCCCTCCAGCCCCTGGCAACCACCATTCTATTTTCTGTCTCTAGGAATTTGATGAACGTAGGTGCCTTGTGTGAGTGGAAGGACATTCGTCCTTTGGTGTCTGACTTATTTCACTGCACATAATGTCTTTGAGACGCATGCATGCTGTAGCATGGGTCCAGATGTCCTTCCTTGTTAAGGCTGAATCATATTCCGTGGTGTGGATGGACCACATTTTCTTCATCCATTCACCTGCCGATGGACACCTGGTTTGGGTCCATCTTTTGGCTATTGCCAGTAGTGCTGCTGTGAACATGGGTGTACTGTTCACACAGACTTGAAGCATCTGTTCAAATCTCTGCTTTCAAATTCCCTTGGGTGTACACCCAGAGGAGAATTGCTGAGTCATATGGTAATTCTCTGTTTAACTTTTTGAGGAACCTCACACTGGTTTCCACAGAGGCTGGGCCATTTTGCATTCCCACCCACAATGGTAGGCACCTTTTTAATATGTGTGGCAATTTACTGGGCACCTTCAGCTGCTCAATTAAAGCTATAGGGAAACAGCAGGAACAGCATCTAAAATGTGCAATGGCCATATGTAATGTGATATGTGCCAAACAAAAATCTATTTTCTTCAAGTTTTCTCATCCAAACAGTTTTAGGTTTAGGATTCATTTTGAACTTTTTTTTTTTTTTTTAAAGACAGGGTCTCACTCTGTTGCTCAGGCTGGAGTGCAGTGGCACAATCATGGCTCAGTGCAGTCTCAACCTCCTGGGCCCAACTGATCCTCCCACTTCAGCCTCCTGAGTAGCTGAAACTATAGGCATGTGCCACTATGCCCAGCTAACTTTTTTTTTTTTTGTAGAGTTGGGGTTTCGCTGTGTTGCCCAGGCTGGTCTCAAACTCTGGGCTCAAGAGATTCTCCCACCTCAGCCTCCCAAAATGTGGGGATTACAGGAGTGAGACACTGTGCCCATTTTGAACTTTAATACATAGAAATATTTGACCAAAGAGAAACCAAACTCTCCCTGCTCTATTGAAAGTGATCTTCTAACAAATAAATTCCTTGGACCAGACTTGTGGCTTTCTGTGCAAATGTGACATAGCAGTTATATATTCAATAACAAAGTTAATTTCCTCACTTACTCCATATGTTTGTTGAGCTTATTAGGAAAAATTATTCCTTAATCTAACTTTTTACCCTTTGCTTTGAAATCAAATAAATATATACTTATTATTCAAGTTAAAATTCTTATAACAAAAGGTGCAGGCATCTGGAAAGTAGTATGTAAAGGTGCTCAGTAAGTGTCTGACAATGGAACAGATTCTTTTTTTTTTTTTTGAGACAGAATCTTACTCTGTCACCCAGGCTGGAGTGCAGTGGCATAATCTTGGCTCACTGCGACCTCTGCCTTCTGGGTTAAAGCAATTCTCCTGCCTCAGCCTCCTGGGTAGCTGGGATTACAGGCACGCGCCACCATGCCCAGGTAATTTTTTGTAGTTTTAGTAGAGACAGGGTTTCACGATGTTGGCCAGGCTAGTCTTGAACTCTTGAGCTCAAGCCATCTGCCCGCCTTAGCCTCCCAAAGTGCTAGGATTAACAAGCCTGAGCCACCTTGCCTGGCCTAGGAACAGATTCTTTCTGATTAGGTTTTGGAAACAGTGGTACATCACCTCCTCTCTTCCCCTAAAGTTCTGGGGTAGAAGAAAGGGAGAATTTAGTCCCATGTGGGTGTTTTAGAGAGATTTTTTTTTTTTTTTTTTTGAGGTGGAGTCTCGCTCTGTCGCCCAGGCTGGAGTGCAGTGGCCGGATCTCAGCTCACTGCAAGCTCCGCCTCCTGGGTTTATGCCATTCTCCTGCCTCAGCCTCCTGAGTAGCTGGGACTATAGGCGCCCGCCACCTCGCCCGGCTAGTTTTTTTTTTTTTTTTTTTTTTTTTGTATTTTTAGTAGAGACGGGGCTTCACCGTGTTAGCCAGGATGGTCTTGATATCCTGACCTCGTGATCCGCCCGTCTCGGCCTCCCAAAGTGCTGGGATTACAGGCTTGAGCCACCGCGCCCGGCCTAGGGAGATTTTTAAAGTGTGACTGATGATGTGCTTGCCAGTGACAAGCAGAACATTTTTTAAAAAATCGATTGATTGATGGACCAGGCGTGGTGGCTCACGCCTGTAATCCCAGCACTTTGGGAGGCTGAGGCAGGCGGATCATGAGGTCAGGAGATCAAGACCATCCTGGCTAACACAGTGAAACCCCATCTCTACTAAAAATACAAAAAATTAGCCAGGTGTGGTGGTGGGCACCTGTAGTCCCAGCTACTGGGGAGGCTGAGGCAGGAGAATGGTGTGAACCTGGGAGGCGGAGCTTGCAGTGAGCCGAGATTGCACCACTGCACTCCAGCCTGGGCAACAGAGTGAGACTCCATCTCAAAAAAATAAAAAAATAAAATAAAATAAAGATTGATTGATGGAGCCAGAGTCTTGCTCTGTTGTACAAGCTGGAGTGCAGTAGCATGATCACAGCTCACTGCAGCTTTAGACTACTGGGCTCAATGGATCCTCTTACCTCAGCCTCCTGAGTAGCTGGGACTACAGGTGCACATGACCACCGCCAGCTAATTTTTTGTAGAGTTGGGATTTTACTGTGTTGCCTAGGCTGGTCTCAAACTTCTGGACTCAAGTGAACCGCCCACCTCAGCCTCCCAAAGTGTGGGATTACAGGTGTGAGCAACCGCACCTAGTTGGAACACTTGTTTTTGAAGTTACCCTCTGCTTGTTTCCAGGTGATTCCATCACACGGCGCTGACTGCGTTGTATTTATCAAGGGAAGCTGAGAGGCTTTAAAAAAAAGTTGATGATGCACAAGAAAGCCCTGTGCCAAACACAGTGGGCTGTGTGCAGGTGCCCTATGTTTCTCTACTAGCAGTGGTGAAGCCAGAACAAGGTTCTTGTTACAGGAGCTTCCTGCTCCTGACCCTTTACTGCCCTGGTCCTCCCACGAGAAAGAATGCCACTTCCGATGGTAACTTTGGCTCAGTGTGTGAATCTGCCTTCAGCCTGAGGTTTCTTATTTGTCTCTTTGATAATGGTACTTAAGAAGCCACCAAGGAGGTTAGGCCCAGTCTAATTTGGGGACTAAAAGACAAGGGTTGAGGATTCTTTTGCAACTCTGTATCTACTGCTATGGAACTTGGTCTCAAATCAAAAAAAGAAACTGGAACCAGAAGAATCTAAAATAGGTTGTGTTCCAGGATTGCATGGAGCAACCTAATTTGGACTAGAAATGGTGGAGAGGAAGTTCATGGCCTTGACCTGCAGAACTGTAGGCAATTCCCCTTTGGTCAATAGGCACCAACTTTGCACCATATCACATTAGGGCAATCATCCAGGAAAGATTTTTAAGTTCAAGAACTTCTAGGTAACTTTCCTGTACTTCGTGTTTCAGCATCTTCTTCTTATACTCATTGGCTATGGAGACATGAGTTGTGCAAAGCCCTGGCCACTGTTGTCACTTTGTTGTCCTCTTTTTGACGCCTTTTAAATAACGACTCCTCATTTCATCCTCAGTATATTTTTCACCCCATCTAATTGTGTCTGAATTCTGAAAGAGCAATGCATCAGTTAAGAGTGCATTTAGCTGCAAGTAACAGAAAAAACCCAACTATAGTTCCTGCCTCACATTAGGGTTTCTTTTTTCCCACTTAAAAAGAAGTATGAAGGGGGCAGACCAGAGCTGGCACATCTATTCCACATAACCACCAGGGATTGGGGTCTTTCTGCTTTTTCATTTTGCCATTCTCAGTCCATTGGCTTTCATCATAATGCTGTGGCTCCAGGTATCATGTCTGAATTCCAAAGAGGAAGAAAGGGGCAGGGAGAAGGGGAGTGTGGAGGTAGGTTGGGAGAAACCAGGAGAGACAGCCTTGCAAAATGCTGTAGTAATAATTTTTTTAGATGAGTAAAAACATTTATTAATTTATTCAACAGACATTAAAAAACTACCTACTATGAACAGTGTTAAGTTCTAAAGATACAGAGATAATAATTATAACATACCCCTCGGCACTTGATGGTTTGTCTAGACTTTACGTCCATCATCTCATTCTCGTGAGCATTAAACTCATTTCTAAAACGCAGGGCACATATGGATTCTAATGAAACTCTTTTTTTTCTATACACCTCCCTTGACCTCCTCCACTGTCAAGGGCTGGTATAAGCTTTAAAAAGAAGAGATTGATGGTACTGAGGGTGTGTTAATCTTCCTGAGGGAGGTGGAGGCATGGTCAGGGTCAAGGCCTGGAAAAGAGGCAGAAGCTGTGGCTCACCCACTTCCCACCTGGTTGGTGCCTATCGCGTGTTAGGGAGGTCCCTTCTCCCATCTCTGGGATTTTCTTTCTCTCACCATTTCCTGCTTTCCTCTCTTCTTTACCTGTCTTTATTCCATCCTTACTCCTAGTTCTGCTAGAAGGACTTGAAAAGACAAATGGCTACTCTGGGCATAGACTCCAAAACTGCAAGCAAAAAAAACTCTTTGGAGGGAAATTGAGGATCGGGTCCAGATGTATTGGAGGTGCGGATCTCACACCGTGGCTTGCGTCAGCATCACCTGGAGGGCTTGTTCAAATAGTTTGCTGGGGCCTTCCCCAGAGCTTCTGATTTAGTGTGTCTGTCCAAGGCAGGGCTGAAGAATTTGCATTTCTGATAAGTTCCCAGGACACGGCGGTGATCCTGGGCTTCCCCTCTGAGATCCACTGTATTAGACATCCTTTCCTCTTACCCATCCACACAATCAGTGGCAGAGTGTGACGGCCAGTCGCTTTGGCTGGCATCATCTGGATGACTACCCACACCCCGCTTCTCCTGGGGTACGTAGGCCTCACTTTTTGGCCCTCCAAATCCCATCTTGTTCATCATTGACCTGGGTTTCACTGCCGTACCTGGTTTGTCACCTGTGCTCCACAAAGAAACCTTGAAGACGATGGAAGGTTGGCATTTTGGGGAGGATATGAGGAGAAACCAGGATAGGTGGCCCAGAGGTAGCTGAAGTCTGGGTGATCTCGTCAGGGTCCAGGAAGGACCAGCCACAGGAAGTTCCAGCTTCTAAAATGACCCTTCTCTACACTAACAAGACAGCTTAGAAGCCAGGAGAAGAGGGTTGGAGGCCCATAAGAACAAATGAATCCTTGGTTTTTGGGCAGAAGTAGCAGGGGCAGCCCCTTTTCCAACAGCAACAGTAGCAGCAGCAGTGGTTGCTCTATCCCAGGACTTGCTGCCACACCTGGAGCAAAAAATTGTTCTTGTGGACATGCTGGCATGCACCTGTAGTCCTAGCTACTCAGGAGGCTAAGGCAGGAGGATCGCTTGGGCCCAGGAGTTTGAATTCAGCCTGGGCAACATAGTGAGACCCCGTTGCTAAAAAAAAAAAAAAAAAAAATTGTTTTCCTGTGTGTGCATGGGCAACCCTGATGCACTGGCACAACCCTGCTCAATCATGATCTTTTTTTTTTTTTTTGAGACGGAGTCTCGCTCTGTCACCCAGGCTGGAGTGTGCAGTGGCCGGATC
The DNA here is from genome assembly GCF_002776525.5 of Piliocolobus tephrosceles. Lineage (NCBI taxonomy): Eukaryota > Metazoa > Chordata > Mammalia > Primates > Cercopithecidae > Piliocolobus > Piliocolobus tephrosceles. Next base: position 161,389,353 of record NC_045438.1, read on the forward strand.
TCAGCTCACTGCAAGCTCCGCCTCCCGGGTTTACGCCATTCTCCTGCCTCAGCCTCCCGAGTAGCTGGGACTACAGGCGCCTGCCACCTCGCCCGGCTAGTTTTTTTTTTGTGTTTTTTAGTAGAGACGGGGTTTCACCGTGTTAGCCAGGATGGTCTCAATCTCCTGACCTCGTGATCCGCCCGTCTCGGCCTCCCAAAGTGCTGGGATTACAGGCTTGAGCCACCGCGCCCGGCCTCAATCATGATCTTAATCTTTAGGGGTATTTATTATAGTATGGTGTGGTTTCCCTATCTAATGCTATACCAAGCACAGCAATAACAGCACAACATTAGTCTTTTGCTACCACACGTGTGTTTTTTTGGTTTTTTGTTTTTAGAAGAGTCTTGCTCTTGTTGCCCAGGCTGGAGTGCAATGTCACGATCTCAGCTCACCGCAACTTCCACCTCCTGGATTCACGTGGTTTTCCTGCCTTAGCCTCCCGAGTAGCTAGGATTATAGGCATGTGCCACCTTGCCTGGCTAATTTTGTATTTTTAGTAGAGACACGGTTTCTCTATGTTGGTCAGGCTGGTCTCAAACTCCTGACCTCAGGTGATCTGCCCACCTCTGCCTCCCAAAGTGTTGGGACTGCAGGCATGAGCCACCGCGCCCGGCAAACACACGTGTTCCTAAAGAGGCTCATGGTAGCCTGTGGTGGTTACTTCATGAGCAGAGACTTGTGATGAAGCTGCACCCCTCAGGGAGGAGAGCGCATGGCCCCATTCATAGCCCTTCTACGTGACTTCCACATGGGCGGCTGGGACCAGCAGTAACCTCGAGGCTCTTGACGACAGGCATAGGCCTCTCTTCATGATCCCTTTGCAAAACGAAGATGAAACCCATGCCTGGTGAAAGGGAAGGTGTGTGGTCTCCAAAGAGCTTCTTTGGTGTTGAGTCTGTTTGTCTTTTTCCTCCTGCTCATTGACTTCATTTTTTGAGCTTAATGTCTGCCCTTTCTTATCCACTCCTCTGGGTCACTGCATTGTTATCCAGTCACTTGGATAAAGGGCATTTTTTATGCTGACAGTATTTATGTTGAGGCTTGGGGGTACCAGCATCTTCAGAATTCTTTTCTTTTTTTCTGAGATGGGGTCTCGCTCTGTTGCCCTGGCTGGAGTGTAATGGTGCCATCTCGGCTGATTGCAACCTCTGCCTCCCGGGTTCAAGCAATTCTCCTGTCTCAGCCTTCCGAGTAGCTGGGACTACAGGCGCTGCCACCACACCCAGCTAATTTTTGAATTTTTAGTAGAGAGGGTGTTTCACCATATTGGTCAGGCTGGTCTTGAACTCCTGACCTCAAGTCATCCGCCTGCCTTAGCTTCCCAAAGTGCTGGGATTATAGGTGTGAGCCACCACACCCAGTCCAGAATTCTTCTTGGTGGCATCAAGAAGACAGGTGGACTGCCCTTGCTGTAGTCCAGTCGCTAAAGTTTTGTCCTTTCATGGCAACGGCCTGGGTTCCACTCTCAGTCAGAGAAGAGTCCTTTCTGGTTAAATTTTTAAAACAGAAAAAAAATAAAGTAATTTAAAAGAAGACATTTGGTTAAGCCAGGTGGGACCAGAGCAGATTTGTTTTACATTTTCCTCCATTTTTCTCACACGGGCTTCCCTACCAATAGACTTGAATTAGCCGTTGGAATCTGGGTAAGTCAGCTATGCAGAGGATGCTTTGCTTTGGGGAAATTTTGCCCTTTTCCTTCTACAGGTTTGGTGTCTGCTTTGTGGTCAAGTGGGAGGGTAGCTCCTCCTAGGCTTCCTTTTTTTTTTTTTTTTTTTTGAGACAGTGTCTCACTCTGTCATACAGGCTGGAGTGCAGTGGCGTGATCTCGGCTCACTACAACCTCTGCCTCTGGAGCTCAAGCGATTCTCCTGCCTCAGTCTCCTGAGCAGCTGGAATTACAGGCGCCCGCCATCACCCCCGGCTAATTTTTGTATTTTTAGTAGAGATGGGGTTTTATCATGTTGACCAGGCTGGTCTCGAACTCCTGACTTCAAGTGATCTGCCCCACTCTGCCTCCCAAAGTGCTGGGATTACAGACATAAGCCCTCCTAGGGTTGAGGGCTTTTTCTTTTATACAGTCTTCCCAAGAATATGTTCTTCTGACTGATGTCCCCGTCTCCATTTCCTCACTTTTCTCAAGGCAGCACATGCACTGAGCACTGATATGTACTTTTTGTGGTTGGCTAAGAGCAATAGTTGGCATTTGAAATACTCTTTTGACCTTGAATATACTGACTTACCAGCTAGTTTTAATGTGTAAGCGGAAGTGAAAACCAATCGTGTTTAAAATCTATGTTCTTTGGGATACTTAGCACATGGCAGTCTTCATATGTTAAATGTCACTAGTGATTATAAGTTGCTTGTCACTCGTGATAGTGTAAATAAGAGAGTGTGTGAATCTTGGGGTAGACGTTATTCTTAGATGCATTATATAATTCTGGCCTTGAACAGACGCAGTCATTTTTTTCTTTGCATGTCAGTCACTGAGACCTTACGATGTGTTATGTTCTGCTTCATAAAGACATTAAGAAGACCCATTTCTTGCCCTCAAGGAACTTAGGAAAGGGCCTGAGAAGAAAACAGTCACATCAATGTGATCGTTGCTGCAGGAGAGTTTTGGACCTGAAGCAGGAAGTCTGCTGCTCTTGGTTTCACGGAGAAGAAAACTTCTGAATAGCCGGGTTAGGGGGAGTTAAGCTGAATCTGGACCAGGGTTCTCCCCCTCGGCACTATTGACATTCTGGGCTGGATGATTCTCTGTTGTGGGGGCTGCCCCGTGCATTGTAGGATGTTTAGCAGCATCCCTGGCCTCTACTCACTAGATGCTGGTGATAGCAACTCTGCATTCTCCAGGTTGTGTCCATTAAAAAAGTCTCCAGGCATTGCTGGGAGACAAAATTGGCCCTGATGGAGAATCACTGGGTCACCGGGGAAATCAGAGGGGACCACATCGTGGTCAGGCATGGAGGGAGGAGAGAGCATGGTCCATTCCAACACCCTCAAGTGGATCAAAAGTGAGTGGAACTTGGTGTACCTGTAGGCTGGAAGGTAGCTGGGCCTGACCTTGAAAGTCTCATCTGCAGATCCCAGATGAACTACGTGGGTGCAGAGGCAGCAACAGGAAACAGCACTTTCAAATCAACTCGGAGCGTTCTTGGGTGGCCTTCCAGTGGATGTCATTAATAATATGCACCATCTGGCAGCTTCCTATTTTAACTAATTAGTCTTGTTGAGTACACGCTAAGCTTTTAAAATCATTATTTTAAAACGCTGTGCACACTACAGTTCAGCGCCCTGGGGCAAAGCCCAGGTCTCTCAGTTTATGGCCGTGTTTGAAGAGAGAGTTTCATGTGCATTCACCACCGAAGGGTTTAGTAGAAGATTGTTTGTTTGTTTGTTTGTTTGTTTGTTTGGTGTTATTGTTGTTTGCAGACAGGGTCTTGCTCTGTTTCTCAGGCTGGAGTGCAGTGACATGATCATAGCTCACTGCAGCCTCAAACTCCTGGGCTCAAACAATCCTCCTGCCTGAGCCTCCTGAGTGGCTGGGACTACAGGTGCATGCCACTGTGCCCAGATAGTTTTTTATTTTTTGGTAGAGATGGGGTCTTGCTATGTTGGTCTTGAACTCCTGGTCTTAAGAGATCCTTCTGCCTTGGCCTCCCAAACTGTTAGGATTACAGGCATGAGGCACCATGTCTGGCCAAGTAGAAGACTGTTTTAGCAAGACTGACCTGTTATGAAAAGTCAGAGGGCACCGAGACTAGAGTCTGGGCAACCTGGGAGAAGGCAACAGAAATAATGAGGACTTGAGACTAAGACAACATGCGCCTGGGGTGGACAGGAGGGCAGGGCTGTGAGTCAATTAGATGGTACAGTGGGCTGGGCTGGGACACAGGGCAGTAGGGAAGAGGAGTCTAGGATGAACCCAGGTTGTCTGTGTGGGCTTCTCCCTTTGGTAGGTGCATAGCAATGGGAGATAGGAGGGTAGCCAAAGCAGGCACAGCGGAGAGAAAAAAGACGGTGAGTTAGAGTCTTTAGTTGGGATGGAGGGAAGTTACTTCATAGAGCACTGGAGTCTGGTGTTGAGGAGAAAGGGCCAGACTGGAGATAAAGATTTGTGAGTCATCCTGTCGAGGTAGCAGTTGAAGCTGTGGGTGAGATTGCCCAGGGGGAGTGTGGAGCAAGAGAGTCAGGAGGCTAGGATGCAGTTGGGAGAGTAACAGCTGTTTCCATTCTGATTCAAAGCCTCTTTAGTAAGTTCTCTGTCTCACTATCCCTTTCCAAACCCACAGCCCACAATGATTACTCTGTCTTCTCTATTATTTTTTTAATTAAAAAGATTTTTTATTTCTTTTAGAGAGATGGAATCTCTCCGTGTCCTGGGCTCAAGTGATCCTCCCACCTTGGCCTCCCAAAGTGCCAGGATTGCAAGTGACAGCCACCGCTCCTGGCCTGCCTTGTCTTCTGTGCAACCACCCAACCCGCTTTTAAAATTCTAAGCTGCTCGCTTTCCACCTAAACAGTGACCATACTGGAGAGGCCTTGGGTCCAACAACTCTGTACTTCTGTTACCTTTTCTGTGTTTCGCTCTTGTCTTCTGAAGTCTCCTGGAAGCTCACAAAGGCTTGGGTTGCATTTTTGTATCCTGTACTCCCTTACCCCAAGTCAGCTACAGCTAGTAACAGTCTCCCGTTTGGATGTTTTCATGGCTCATGCTAGAGGATCCTTAAAGATTCTAGGTCTGGGCCAGGCGCGGTGGCTCAAAACTGTAATCCCAGCACTTTGGGAGGCCGAGACGGGTGGATCACGAGGTCAGGAGATCGAGACCATCCTGGCTAACCCGGTGAAACCCCGTCTCTACTAAAAAATACAAAAAACTAGCCGGGCGAGGTGGCGGGCGCCTGTAGTCCCAGCTACTCGGGAGGCTGAGGCAGGAGAATGGTGTGAACCCGGGAGGCGGAGCTTGCAGTGAGCTGAGATGTCACCGCCGCCCCCCCTTTTGGGTGAAAGGGGGAGACTCCGTCCCAAAAAAAAAAAAAAAAAAAAAAGATTCTAGGTCTGGTTGAACGTTTTGGCTAGACGACAAAGTTCAGGTCCCCTTGGAAGAGCCCTACACCTGTCTCCCCAGTGCCAGGAACTGGAGCTCCGGGGTGACTCTGAACATCAACATTTCCTGGGTCTGCTTCGTGAATCCCAAACCCTGATTCCAAGAGCAGCCCGAAAGCAGAAAATTCTCCTTGACTTTACCTCTGAAAACACTACTTGGAAGATGGGTGGTTTATTTCACTAAAAATAAGCTAGATATTGAAGCAGTGTATTGGAAAATCAAACGCCAAGCTCATTGTTTAGTTTGGAAAAAAATGTTAAAATTCTGTTAATGCAGTTGTCACTGGTGATCAGCACAGAAGGACTGGTTAGAGGCCTTCATGAGTGAGGCTGCTGGAAAAACAGCTCAGAGGTGTCGTAAAATGTTTCGCTCACGCTGGGGTTGTCTGCCAGGAAAGGTGCAACTTATTGCCAGGGATGTTTTTACCAGGCCGCTTCTGAACTTTAACCCGCTGTTGAAACCAGGGTCATGCGAGGCAGCCACAGCCTCTGGGCCCCCAGCACAGCTAACCCAGACTGCGGGCCTGATGTCAGCCACGTGATGTGACCCACAGCTGGGGCACGGGCTGGCGGGGATGCTGCAGCTCTGTGGGTTAGTTCTGGTGCCTAAGTCAGGGTGTCACGGCAATGAGAAAAGGTGATACCAGGGAGAAGCCAATGTAGTCCAGAGAAAGCTCGGCTTCTCCACCTGTGGCTTTCCTCTGCTCCAGGGGGACATGCAGGCGTCGTTTGGAACAGAAAGTGGGCTGAGCAGCCACACCATTTGTTTCCCCATCCATCTGTGTATTCCGAGGTTGCGTGCTCTTCATTTTCTGCCCAGAGTGCTGGGCCCTGGCTGATTTCGCTTCTTGCCCAAGTGCTGGTTTAATAACGGTGTGAATCAGAGGGGCGAGGAGCCAGCGCCCACAGCGCAGAGCATCCAGGCATGTTGCAGCGGCGCAGAGGCGATGTGAGTTCCAGCTCCCGAAAGCCGGGGCTTTATTTCAGGGTTGTGGCTGAGGGCTGGATTGACTGTGGCTGGTGCCTGGCACCCTCCCTTCTGCCCAGGGGTGGTTCTCGCTTTGCTCCCTGAACTACCCCTGCGCCGATTTCACTGTCCTCCAGTACTCCTTGCTCGGGGGTGGGAGTGACTTTCTTGGAACTCACGGAAGTTTCGAACACTCTTGGGAACATCAGAGTAGAGAAGATGGCTGCACGCACGCCAACATACCCATGCCTGTCTCAGCATCACCCAGTCTCTTCGATTTAAAGGCATCTGCGAGAAGCAGGGCAAGCTTCCATTCAGGATAATGAGAGTTAAGTTTGTTGGTCCTACTCTGTCTCCTGTTTGTGACTGCACATCACGTTTTCATTTGGTTTTGATGGGAGGCACACAGGGGCAGGAGGAAGGGAGCCCAGGTTCCCCATCCTCACCTAGAGATCTTTCAACCTGAAAGCACCAGGTGCTGTTTGGACAGAGGGTGAGGGTGGATTGACCTGGGGCCTTGGCCTTTGGAATCCTCAGGCTCTCTTTGGAGGTCCTGAGCATCCTGCAGGGTAGCATCAAGCTCTTCCTCGTTTGTGCCAGTGTGCTTTTTGTAAATCTTCATGCCACAGCATCCCAACCTCCCCTTGCGCGTTAGTTGGTGTGATTGGGTAAAAGCGGATCAATCCTTTAGAGACGTAAAAGGCAGAGGGGACAGTGGGAAGCCATCTCATGGATACTTAGTGAAGCTGGTCAGAATTCCTTCTCCCTCCATCGTTAACAGCCCCTCCAGCCTCCCTCCTCCAATGGAGACACTGAAAACAGCCGCCTCCCCTTCCTTGCCCTAATCAGGGGTCTCCTCCTGTTGGCCCGTAGGACACAGGAGGCGCCTGCTGGCTGCTGCTGCTGGGAGCTGTGGAAACATGTGGCTGCCACGTAGGCTGTGAGTCAGCGTCCCACCTTCCACAGGGGCCTCAGGAACCGGAAGGTGCTCAGTGCCCTTTAATATTAACCGTCCCAGGCAGCCCAGGGCACATCCAGGAAGAGAGGCGTGGCAGCCTCGGGGCAGGGCGGTGGGGGGAGACGCCAGCAGCCAGGTGTCCTCTTGGCTCTTCAAGTCACCTGGCTTATTCCCTCCTGAAAATGCATTTTCTCTTTCCCTATTTGGGTGAACTGCTGCTGGCAGGGCCGTGGAAGGGAGGGGCCAGAGATTAGAGAGGCTTTGGAGTCAGAGCCGAGTTCGGGTTATGGTCCACTGTAAGATCTTGGAAAAGATATTCTCTTTTGTGTTTTTGAGACAGAGGCTTGCTCTGTCGCCCAAGCTGGAGTGCAGAGGCATGTTCTCTGCTCACTGCAGTCTCCGCCTCCGGGTTTCAAGCGATTCTTCTGCCTCAGCCTCCCGAGTAGCATGCCCGGCTAATTTTTGTATTTTTGGTAGAGACAGGGTTTCACTATGTTGTCCAGGCTGGTCTTGAACTCCTGGCCTCTAGTGATCCACCTGCCTCGGCCTCCCAAAGCGCTGGGATTACAGGTGTGAGCCACCACACACCTGGCTGTAAAAGTTACTCTCTAAGCCTTAGTTTCCTTATTTTGAGGAACGGTCGTCATGATGAGTACATTTTAGGCTTATGAGGGTTCCCTGGGATAAAATGAGCACCGGTTGGTGTGAGAAGCAGTGATGATCTTTCCTTTTTCTGAATGGCTGTTTCTCTTGTCTCTTCCCCCAAGATCTGCCTTTCCTGCCCTTTCGACTAATAAGGGAAGAACTTCTCAAACAATTCTGCTGAGTAACCTGGAGATGGGACTTTATGCATCGTAATGACAACGGCTTCTGCTTCCCTGGGTGTGGTAGTTAGTGGAGAAGGGGAGGGTGCCCTGAGGGAGGGAGGACTCTGCAGAGGGATGGGCAGCCAAGAGTTGATCCACCTGTACAGGGAATCTCCTTGGTGATCCTGAATCCATTTGTGAGTCCAGGATGTCTTGGTGGTGGCACAACATCAGGCCTCTGAAATAGGGAAAGGTGAGTTCAGCATGTTTGTGAGGGGGCACTCCAGCCTTGGGGATTTGGGCGAAGGGGACGCGCAGTCAGGCTGTGCAGTATTCACCTCCTGTCCTTGGAGCCTTATCACCCAATAGATAACCAGCCGCTTGCCCAGATGACTCACGAGGGTGCTTTAACTTCTGGGATTGTTCAGGGCCAGCTCCTTGGACATTGAGGAAAACAAGCAAATATAGGAAGATTTGTTTGTTTATTCGAAAAATATTTACTGTGCACCTATTACGTGATGGCCCCTTTCTAAGTCACAGAAGGTGCAGAGCCCTGAGCCACATGGACAAGGTCCCAGCTTTCATGTAGCTGAAATCCTCCAGCTAAGGAGGACAACAAATAAGACATTTAAATAAACAAGACAACTCAGCTTGCAGTAAGTGCTGTGATAAGGAACTAGGCAGTTGCTTTCAAATTTGAGTGCGTATTAGAATTCCCTAGAGCCCTTGATAAAACACTGATGGCCGGCCCCACCCCAGTATTTCTGATTCAGTGTGTCGGAGTGGGGCCTGAGAATCGGCATTTCTCGCAAGTTCTTAGATGATGCTGATGCTGCTGGTCCTTGGACCACCTTTGAGAACCACAGACTTGGGTAATGGCATCAAGGGGTTGGGTGGGGTGGCACCTAGTTTCAAAACAGCTCAGAAAGATAAAGTCAAGGGCCTGTGGACTGTGTTCCTTTTTAGTTTAGGAGGCAGAAGGGATGGAGGTACTGTGCTTTTTGTAGTTCTTTGTAGTTCTTTTGTGGAAAGGGCAGCTGCAAACAAAACGAAAACCTCTGTCTCACTTCTCACTCTATGTTTATTCCTATTCAGAGCAGCTTCTGAGGCTGGGAGTGGTAGCTCATGCCTGTAATCCTAGCAGTCTGAGAGGCTGAGGCAGGAGAATCTCTTGAGGCCAAGAGTTTAAGATCAGACTGGGCAACATAGGGAGATCCTGTCTCTGCAAAAAATAAAAACAAATGAGCTGGGCATGGTGGCACGCACATGTGGTCCCAGTTACCCGGGAGGCTGAGGCAGGAGGACTGCTTGAGTCTATGAATTGGAGGCTCACCACTGCACTTCAGCCAGGTGACAGAGCGAGACCCTTTCTCCAAGAAAACAAAACAAAACAAAACAGCAGAACAAAACAGAAAAAATCCTGAAACAGATGAATTTCTGGAACCTCATTTCTCTGGGGATCCTGAAGCCAGCAGGCACGATGCTTGCTTGTAATACAGAGTATTCTCATCTATTTGTTGGTTCTCACAAAGCAGGAGTTTAAAGGGCAGATCTGGGTCTAAACATTTCAGAGACACCACTGATAGCACAGAGAAGGACATTCTCATTCTAGTGAGAATCAGCTTCAGGGCTCATGTTGGGTAGCTGTGTTTTTATAAGAGTCTGTCTATATGTGAAATAAGATAAGAAATCATTATGGATTAATAGATGACAATTTATCTGAAGGCAGAGGGCATAAGTTTATCTTTCTATCCTGTGTCCAGCAACAGGCCTACTGTAATGGTAAACCATAGATGTTTGTTAATTTCATGTATTCACTTGCTTATTTATCCACAACCAGATGCTATGCAGGGTGCTAGAAATACAATGGCTAAGAAGACAGACCCCGCTCCCACCCTCATGGAGTTTATAGTTTAAATAGAGGAGGCAGACAAGTTACCAGGTAATTACACGTGGAGGGTCATTTTGTGTCCTATGATCATAGGAGAAATACAGGGTGATACAGAAACACATAACTGAGAGAGGCCAGGAGGGCTTCCTGGAAGAAGTGACCTCTGAGATGGGAAGAAGCTGGGTGGGTAAGGAGTGCTGTAGACAAGGGTACCAAGAAGACAGTTTTCTGGATAGAGACACGAATGTGCAAAGACCCAGAGGTGAGAGAGAGCACAGAACATTCCCTGGCTAGTATTAGTTCAAGATGCCTGGGGCCAAGAACTGAGATAGGAACCTGAAGGGCCTTGTGGGAATAAATGAGCAATACTTTTTTTTTTTTTTTTTGAGACGGAGTCTCGCTCTGTCGCCCAGGCTGGAGTGCAGTGGCCGGATTTCAGCTCACTGCAAGCTCCGCCTCCCAGGTTACGCCATTCTCCTGCCTCAGCCTCCCGAGTAGCTGGGACTACAGGTGCCCGCCACCTCGCCCGGCTAGTTTTTTTGTATTTTTTAGTAGAGATGGGGTTTCACCATGTTAGCCAGGATGGTCTCGATCTCCTGACCTTGTGATCCACCCGTCTCGGCCTCCCAAAGTGCTGGGATTACAGGCTTGAGCCACCGCGCCCGGCCGAGCAATACATTTTAAGGGATGCTGAGAAAATGTCTTAAGATTTTGCTGGTTGGTTGCTGTTTACACTGAGAGTGAAGGTTCTGACTTATGTCCAGAATGGGAATTAATCTCACACCCAGGTTGAGGAAACTTGCTAGGGTGATGATTGGATTCTGTTTTGAGTTGGCTCTGTTTGCAGGTCCTGGTTCCCAGATTTGCCCTTCCTCCCACCTGTTGAGCTAGGACATCTGGGCAAACCAGTTTTGATAGAGGAAGAGGCTTGCTGAACTCTTCGCCATCAAAGAGTATTCTTGGAACCGAAGTGACAACTTTATTACAATGTGGTTTGGAGAAAGATCGTGTCCAAAATATTGAAAGGTTCAAATATAATTTTTGTGATGCTGGCCCCCAGGAGGCACAGATCGTTTGCTGTGTGCTCTGCAGGCCTGGCATCAAGGCCCTGGCTAATGGCTCTGTGACCTTAGGCAGGTCAGTTAGGTAGGTTTTGGCATCTTACTTTTTATACTTACAAAGTGGGGATAGTCTGGGAACATCCTGAGAATGTTATGTACAGAAATGAGATGGTGTCTATAAAAACACTAGGCCACTGGAGGAAATGTTCAGACCTCCAGGAAGTTGATTGTTAAAGGCATTTAGTCACTGGTGTGGCAATGGCCAGGACTCTGTGTGTGTATTTAATGATTAGCTATTTAGCCAGAATCTGTGTCTAGTTTATTTCCACAAAAATACATTGTACTTACTTTTAGATAGACTGTCTTCTCTTTTGTTTATGTAGAGAATAGTATGTTTGGAAACTTCAGGGTAATGAAATTTCCCAAACAAGAGTGGGTTCAATACAACTTTTTCTTCTTTTAGTTAATTTTTAATGTACTTGGGAAGGCTGCACATTTTTAACTAAAGGTTTGTGCTGTGTATGAGAAGTGTCCATCATCTCGAAAACTCTTTGAACCCTTCATCTTCCCGTTTTTTTTTTTTTTTTTTTTTTTGAGATGAACTCTTGCTCTGTCTCCCAGGCTGGGGTGCAGTGTTGTGATCTCGGCTCACTGCAACCTCCACCTCCTGGGTTCAAGCGATTCTCCTGTCTCAGCCTCCAGAGTAGCTGGAATTACAGGCATGCACCACCACACCCGACTAATTTTTGTATTTTTTAGGAGAGATGGGGTTTCACCATGTTGGCCAGGCTGGTCTCGAACTCCTGACCTCAGGTGATCCTCCCGCCTTGGCACTTGTGAGCCACTGCGCCCGGCCTCATATTCCGTTTTGAAATGCATGTTCTTATAAGGAGTGAGGTTTTCTTACACCCCCTGTGCTTTCTTTATTGGGCAGTGTCCCTTTTGAGGAGTGCAGGTCTTGTTTCAACTTGAAGAAGACAGAATTGCTTCCTCTGTCTTGATGAGCTTGTTTTTGGCCTAGGCTTCCTCATACTACAGCTGGTCTGAATTTTTTTCGCCTTCTATGGTGGCTTTTTTGACCCCAAGAAATACTGAAATTCAGACTGAAGTTACCTGTAGTGGAGATACCTGGACTTTTCCGATTATTTGGGATGTTTTTCAGGCTGACTCACATGTGTGCCTTGCAGCCATGAAAGATACTCTCAGCTCAGAGGGACAACCTTGTCACAGGGTTGCTCTTTTTACATGCCTGATTTCCTCCCGATTTCTCACTACCATTTTGAAGAACGGCATAGAAGGTAGAGAAACAAACTTCCACCTTCAAATGCGATCTCTGTGCCCAATGCAAGAAAGGTAAAAGCTACTCACTCTAAGTGGCAGACGCCAAATGCAAATTATAGTTCTTGGCTGAGAGAAGAGTTACCCTTAACTGTTTGTTTATTTATTTATTTATTTATTTTTAATCCTGAAGTCCAATGGACAGATTCCTAAGGGAAGGCTAAATGCCTTTAATCTATGTTTGGATGAAGCATATTCAACCAGCTCTTCTGTAGAAAGGCCTTTAGTTTGTATTTGATGTTCTAAAGGTGCACACAGTGGTGCAACATACATGAGTATTCTGCAGTATAGGTTTATAGATTCAGATGAAAGGTACCTAAACTTCTACATGTTTGTGGACAATGTGAAATTGTCCCTAAGGAGTCTGTGCTGAGTTTCACTCCTATTTCCCCACATCGTTGCCAACGACTGACATTGTCATTCCTTTACCTTTTTACCAATTCAATGGAGAAAAAAACGGCATCTCATTTTAATTTTAATTTTTCTGATTGCTAGTGAGGTTAGCCATCTTTTGATATATTTATCAGCCATTTGTATTTTTTCTCTGCAATGTATATATTTACCATTTGTATTTTAAAAACTGGCTTATTTAATCTTTAATATGTACTGATTGTAATTATTCATTATCTTATTTTTTTCAGCGTAGACTTGACCCCTGTGAACTATGCTTTGGAAGTAAATGATGAAGGAGAAATAAAGAATAATGCGGTAAGGAAGATCATAGCGTTTTGGAGCAGAAAGAAGGTTGTGGAGACAATTTTGTGCAAATGCCTTATTTTATGGATGAGAAACTAAGGCTCTGAGAGGCATAGCTGGCTAGTAGCAGTTCTGAAAATTGGTTCTAGGGCAGGCATTTTTTCTCTGCCTGCTGTTCCTCACGTTTGTGAGGAGTGTCATTGGTTTTTCTTTTCTGGGTACTGTGGCTTCTTCATCCGTTTAACAGCTAGCAATGTACATCCGTCTGCAAGGGGAAGAGGTAAGCTTTCCCAGCCACGTGGGAATGGCTCTCGAGGCATGTTACCTACCGGGCATAAAGTGAAGCACCATTTCTCAGACATATTAAGTCGGTGAAAATGAGTAGGTTTTGCAGGAAAAGGGGCATCATATGTTGATGAAAGAAAGAGATTTGCACCCTTTTTTTTTTTTTTGAGATGGAGTCTGGCTCTGTGACCCAGAGCTGGAGCACGGTGGTGCAATCTCAGCTTACTGCAGCCTACACCTTCTGAGTTCAAGTGATTCCCCTGCCTCAGCACCCCAGTAGCTGGGATTATAGGCGTCCGCCACCATGCCTGGCTAATTTTTGTATTTTTAGTAGAGATGGGTTTTACCATGTTGGCCAGGCAGGTCTCAAACTCCTGACCTCAAGTGATCCACCCTCCTTGGCCTCCCAAAGTGCTGGGATTATAGATGTGAGCCACCGCGCCTGGCTGGGATTCGTATTTTTAAAAAGGGGAGGGGGCTGTTAATTGGCTCACTGTTCACTTGTGAAGCTTACAGCAGCTATACATTTTCTGTTTTCCAATCCTTTCAGAAACGGCAGCAAAGTATCAGTAGCAATCATCTAATTCAGAAATCCCTTCTTTTTTTTTTTGAGACAGAGTTTCATTCTTGTTGCCCAGGCTGGAGTGCAATGGCGTGATCTTGGCTCACCACAACTTCTGCCTCCAGGTTCAAGCGATTCTCCTGCCTCAGCCTCCTGAGTAGCTGGGATTACAGGCAGGCACCACCATGCCTGACTAATTTTGCATTTTTAGTAGAGACCGGGTTTCTCCGTGTTGGTCAGGCTGATCTTGAACTCCTGACCTCAGGTGATCCACCTGCCTCGACCTCCCAAAGTGCTGGGATTATAGGCATGAGCCACCGCTCCCGGTCCAGAAATCTCTTTTTATAATACTTTAAAAAAACACTCCACATGATCTAAGGATGTGCTTTCAGATATGCAAAGTATTTGGCTTGCAAAGAAGATTGAGTGTGAACCTTTGAGAGGAAAAATTATGTGATGTGAATCCGTTGGTCAGATTAAAACAAAATTGTGTGTGGTGTATGTGTGGGTGTGTGTAAAAGGAATTTAAAAAAAAACCAGAAATGGCGGGGTGAAGAGACCGTCTTCCAGTCAGGTTAGAGACCAAAGCAGGGGAGTGCCCAGGTTCAGGAGCTGAGCACACGGATAACGTGCTTTCTCAGAGCTGGAAGCAAAGGCTGGCCTGTTAAAGGCAGAGAGATGCCAGCGATGTTTCTCTGCTGTGCACAGGGTGGGAAGCGGAGGTGCATGAGTTATCTTGGTGCTCACACAATATTGGAAGGAAGGGAGGTGAGATGGGAGAGGACAGGAATGTCCCTGGTCCTGTCAGCTGTACTGACCAGTGTGACCTGAGGCTGAGCTTCCCACACACAGTGAACAGGAATTTGGAAAAGTGGAAGAGAGTGATTATCTAAATTGTGTCTGCAATGCTGGGGCTGGAGATTTTCTTGAATTCTTAGCAGTTTCCAGACCCACAATCTAATTTCCTTAAATCATGTGGCCACTGGAACTATTCCAGAATAATGTGTTTTACTGCGAGTGACCAGCCATCCCCGTTTGCCAGAGACACAGGTTTCCTGGGATGTGGGACTTCTGAGGTGAAAACCAGGGCAGTCCAGGCAAACTGGGATGGTTGGTCATCTTGTCTGGACAACTAAGATAATTTCAATAACCAAATTAAAAACATCCAACATCAGTGTCAGAGCTAAAAGCGAAACTCATACAGAAGAAAACTGTCCCTTCATCTTCTCTACACAGCCTTAGTATTATTATTTCTTAATTTGCCAGCTGATGGGACACACTGAGCCTTTTGGTGGACTATCGCTTGAGCCCAGGAGCCTGAGGCAACGTTGTACATTAGAACTACTTGGAGAGTTAAAAGAAAAAAAAAAAAAGTGGACAACCAGGCCCTCTTCTCCACCAAGTAAATCACAATTCCCAAGGAAAACAACATTCCCAAGCAGGGGAGTCTTAAAAACTGCAGAGGAGATTGGACCATGTAGACTGGTTAAGAGGTGCTGGTGTGAGCAGGAAAGGGATCCCAGAAGTTAATATCCAATAAATTAAATCAGGGTAGCCACACAGCCTGGCTTAGGCCTGTTGTTCTGACATATTGCTTTTTTTAATAATTTTTTTTTTTTTTTTTTCGAGAGATGGGATCTTACTTTGTTGCCCAGGCTGGTCTTGAACTCCTGGGCTCAAGCAATCCTCCCACCTCAGCATCCCTAAGTGCTGAGATTGCAGGCGTGAGCCACCATGCCCATCCTGACATATTTCTTAATAGCACTTGTTTTTACTCTTAGAACTCTCCAAATTTGGCTAATATGTTATATGATTATCCAACACATAAGACTCCCTGAGAATGGCAGGGTGTGATGGCTCACACCTGTAGTCTCAGCACTTTGGGAGGCGGGAGGATCGCTTGGGCCCAGGAGTTTGAGACCAGCCTGGGCAACACCCCATTACTATTAAATAAATAAATAAATAAATAAATAAATAAATAAATAAATAAATAAATTAGCGGGGCACGGTGGTGCCTGTCTGTGGTCCCAGCTACTCAGGAGGCTGAGGGGGGAGGATCACTTGAGTCTGGGAAATCAAGGCTGCAGTGAGCTGTGATTGAGCCACTGCACTCCAGCTTGGGCAACAGAGCAAGACACTGTCTCAGAAAAAGAGTAATTAAAAAAAGACTCTCTTAGAAAAATTTTTTTCTTTCCTGTGTTTATTTTTTGCCTTCATTTCATGGTGATGGGAATAATAAAATTTTTTTTCTTAAATAAAAAAAACCCACAAGCTTGAAATATAACTTACAGTAGAGCACACAAATCTTAAGCGTATAGTTGATCAAATTTAACATACATGTTTTCCAAGTAACCACAAGGTATAAAACATTTCCAGCATCCCCAAAAACCCTCATGCCTCTTTCTGGTAAGTAGCCCTTCCTTCCTGTAACACACTAATTTTGGCTTCGTATGAACAGAATCAGGTAACATGTAGTCTTTTGTCTCCAGCTTCCATCACTCAACATTTTGTCTGTGAAATTCATCTTTGTAGCAGCATGTATGTGAAGTTTGATCTTTTTCAGGGCTGTGTAGTATTCCATCACACAATTATACCATGCCTTATTTACGTGTCTGTTGGGGATAGACATTTGGGTGTTTCCATTTTTGGTAATTAGGAATATAGCAACTATAAACATTCTTATAAAGAGTCTTGGCCGGGCGCGGTGGCTCAAGCCTGTAATCCCAGCACTTTGGGAGGTTGAGACAGGCGGATCACGAGGTCAGGAGATCGAGACCATCCTGGCTAACACGGTGAAACCCCGTCTCTACTAAACAATACAAAAAACTAGCCAGGCGAGATGGCAGGCGCCTGTAGTCCCAGCTACTCGGGAGGCTGAGGCAGGAGAATGGCGTGAACCCGGGAGGCGGAGCTTGCAGTGAGCTGAGATCTGGCCACTGCAGTCCAGCCTGGGCGACAGAGCGAGATTCCGTCTCCAAAAAAAAAAAAAAAAAAAAAAAAAAAAGAGTCTTCTGTTGCACACACACACGAGATTTTCTTGGGTCTCTAGCCCTTAGAAATTGTCAGCTCACTGGTTGTTTACCATCCACAGTCAGGCACTTTGGCTGGATGCCCTCAAGCTGTGGAAGGTCAGGTGGGCCTGGAAAAACCTGCTTTTGGCTTTAAGTGCTGGAGAAAATCAGCATTCCATTCAGTGATCATTGGAGGGTCTGAGGATGTCCAAGAGATTCAGGTAGAGGATGGGTGGATTCCAGTCAACGTAGTAATTGTGGAGGGAGTGTCCTGGAGGGGTTTGAGGCAATGCTTCAGTATCATTGGCTGGTGTATTTGCAACCTTTTATTATGGGAAATTGCAAATGTACATAAAACAATGTAGTAGAGGGAACAGCGTAATACATCTTTACGTACCCATGGCAGCTTCAACAGTTGCCAAATATAGACAGTTTTTTTTCACCTCTACCTCCTTTCCCCCACCCCCTGATTATTTCTGAAGCAAATTTCAGGCATCCTATCATTTTATCCATAACGATTTCAGTACTTATCTCTCAAAGATAAAGACTCAAAAAAGCCTACAAAGCAATTTCATTACGATGCCTAAAAGTCATTTGTAGCAATTCTTTATTTTTGCTAAATGTCCAGCCATTGTTTATATTTTCTCAGTTATAAGATGCTGATGAATCGTTGTAAGACAGTTTGCTGGTTGGAATTGGGATCCAAATAAGGTTTCTATAGTGGGATTTGTCAATCTGTTCAAGTCTTAATCCATAGGAGCCTCTTCATCACCTTTTTCTTGCAATTTTTCCGTTTTTGGCTGTTTTTGAAGGAACTAGGGCACTTTTCCCACAGACTGTCCCACAGCCTTACTTTTGCTGATGGTATTCCCAAGGTGTTACCATGTTGCTCTCTATTACCATGTTGCTCTGCCCCTGTATTTCCGTACCTTTAAGTTGATGGTGAGACTTGATCAGATCTGAGTTTGGTTTATTTTGACACTTGTCCCTCCACCCCAGAAACAGTCTTGCCTGTCTGACGTTTACTCCCATCCCATGCCCTCTGGCTCACTTTGTTCAGCCCCTCTGGCCTGGAACATTCTAGGCCTGCTCCTTCTCTAGGGCGGTTGCACGGCTGTCTCCTCTGTTTCTAGCCTCCTCAAGTCTTTGCTCAAGTTTTCTTTTCTGGGCGAGGCCCGTCATGGCCACCTACTGAACACCCGTAACCTCAGAGCAGCACTCCTGATCCTTGAACTGTGCCTGGCACATAAGTGCTCAATGTGTGCGCTCGGTGAATTCCTAAAGGGAGGACTCTTCCTCCAGCTCTTACTCGACCTGTGATGACAATGACAGTAACGGCAAGCATTTATTGAATTCCTCTTCTGTGCCGGACACGCTGTGTGCTAAATGTTTCATTTATTTCATCATTGCAACAACATAGGGTAGGTCCTGTTATTATTACCTCCTTCTACAAACAAGTGCAGTGGGCATGGAGATGTGCAGCCCAGAGCCTCCAGCAGTCGGCTCCTTCTATGAAGTGTACACGCTGGGCTGTCTACGTCGATGACTGATCCAGGCAGGGGGATAAAGCCTTGGCCATTCTGGCCAACAGGGGACAACTTTGATGGTCACATAGGCCCCAGAGTTTTCCACTGTGTTGGCTGAGGCTTGTTCCCTCTGCCCAGCTGTGATCCTTCCACCTCTTTTCTGTAAATGTTGATTTCTAATAAATATCCTGCAAGCCAGACTCCACCTCAGTGTCTTTCTCCTGGAACCCCCAACTTACAATACCAAGGAAAATAAAGTTTAGGGAGTGAGACAACCTTCCCAAATTCCTTCTAAGCAGGTGGTAGGGCAGAGACTTTACTGAGCTGCGGTCTCTTTGATGTGATGTGCCGTTTCTGGAAGCATCATGCCTCCCCAGATCCCGAATGTGGGAAGGGACCGTCAGCACTGTGGTTCAGCTCTGGGTTTAAGCTGCTTTTGTGTTACAGGCTGTCAGTCGTTAACATGTTTCTAGAGGAAACTGGGCTCTTGGTCACAAATGGCTAACTTACATTGAAATTAGGAGGACAGGTTGTAGATTTCCTGTCCTGTAACCAGGAAAAGGTGCCGAGCGCTCCGAAGTGTGATGCCTTAAAGGGAGAGTGGTGTTGGGTGAGGAAGCAGGGATGGGAAGCGGCTGGGCTGAGACAAGGGGTGGTTGGGTATTAGACAGGCAGGAAGGGTCCCCTTTATGGACA
Source organism: Piliocolobus tephrosceles (assembly GCF_002776525.5). NCBI lineage: Eukaryota > Metazoa > Chordata > Mammalia > Primates > Cercopithecidae > Piliocolobus > Piliocolobus tephrosceles. Next base: position 161,408,298 of record NC_045438.1, read on the forward strand.
GCCTGGAAAGCTAGCAGAAGACTCGATCTGTTGAGCAGCCAGGAGCCTCAGAGCTTCTAAAGGGGCGGGTGATCTGATGGAAGGGCTGTCCTAGCAGGAGACACAGGTGCACGGAGCAGGTTGGAGGACTGGGGCCGGGGGGACAAGTTAGTCCAGGAAAATAGGGAGCAGTGATGTGGGCCTGGACTGGGCGGAGGACATCAGAGATGGAGAGACAGGGACAAAGTAGAGACAGCAAAGAAAAAACAACATGGCCCCGGGGCAGGGGACAAAGAAGGAGTCAATTAAAGACAGATTCCATGTCATTCATCTTGAAAGCATGTTTAGTTTTACTAGTAATCTAAGAAATGTAGATCAGCACAACCATTTAATTCCGTTTTTACCTATCAGAGTGACCTTCTCATTGTTTCAGTGAGAGTGTTCGGGTTTCTAAAGGGTTTGGAGAAATAGACATTGTCTCATTGTCCAGCAGGGTCAGTACCTCTCTAGACAACCATTTCACAATTCTGATGCCAAACCTTAAAAACAGGGGCTTTGATGTCAGTTTCAGCAAAGTGAGCTGTTTGGGGATGAAACAAAGAAGTGAAAGGGATCAATCAGATTTTGTGAGGCAGGAGTCCCTGCTTTCATCCCTGAAGCTTTCGGCTTTCGGCATCCTCAGGACCGTCAACCTTGCCTTATCTCCTAGCCCCACAGAAGGATTCCTTCTGGGTTCCCAAAACACTGGTTACCTGCATTCTCTTCTATTTATTTTTGTTTTTAAAATCACAGGCATCACTTTATGATCTGTCAGTTTGGTTTTCTCTAGACTTTGGCCTCTCCAAGGGCTGTGTCACGTGTTGTGTTGTGTGTTTCCGTTTCTTTCTTTCTTTCTTTCTTTCTTTCTTTCTTTCTTTCTTTCTTTCTTTCTTTCTTTCTTTCAGAGTCTTGCTGTGTCACCAGGCTGGAGTCAGTGACGTGATCTCGTCTCACTGCAACCTCTACTTCCCAGGTTCAAGCGATTCTCCTGCCTCAGCCTCCCGAGTAGCTGGAACTAGAGGCATGCGCCACCACACCCGGCTAATTTTTGTATTTTTAGTAGAGTTGGAGTTCCACCATATTGGCCAGGCTGGTCTTGAACTCCTGACCTTGTGATCCACCCGCTTTGGCCTCCCACAGTGCTGGGATTACAGGCATGAGCCACCGCACCCAGCCCTCATGGTGTGTGTTTCTCTAACTCTTAGCATGCAGCAGGCATTGATGACGTATTTGATGAGTGAATGATGGGAGGATGAGCAACAATTTATTTTCAAGTCTGGCTTCTAGAATTCAACACCACCAGCATGCCATAGGTGCGGATATGTGAGGGTACAACACAGGGCCATGATCGTCCCTACAACATTATGCCGCTTCAGCAAGGACTCTTAAGAGCAATAAGCTCCTGACCCCTTTCTTCGGTTACAGGGTCCAGCCCACGGGACTGCTCTCTGTGTTTCTTGAGAAGCATGCATGTTCTCCTGGTCCCGTCTGCCTTCTGCTTCAGGCCCTGGAGGAACTTCCAGCTTTGCCACCGAAGGAAAAAGATCCCTTCAGATCCCCAGTTCTTGGGCAGGTGCTTCCCAGGTGGAACAGAGCCAGCGCTTTCTTCTTCACTGGGCCTCCCTTGGCTTATCTGGGCTCCTCTTTGATCTATTGTCTGACGGATATTGGAGGTTTCTTGAAAAATCCTCCTTTGTTTACCCAATAGCAGTGAAGTCCTCGAGTAAACTGTCTTTTACCAGTGTTCTCCCGCAGGCATTGCGCACAGGTAGTCTGAAGGCTGTGGTGCTGTTGCCTTGGAGAGGTGTTGGGAGAGGCCTTTTAACATCTAACGAGTAGGTGTCACACTGTGGCAGAAATGGGGGCTGCAGGCAGGGACCACTTGCTTGTGGAATTGGAGAGCAGAGAAAACGAGGCAGGATGAGAGGTGGAAGGAGGACAGAGAAGTGGACGTTTGGCACATCCCGGTGGAGAGAACTCTGTCCCTGGGTGAGGTTCAAAATCCATATCAGGGTTTTCTCTGAATTCTGGTCAAGTGAAAGCCACAGGACTATTCTAGCAGCCAAAGGGAAAGGCCAGCCAGGCATGATGGGGTGAGGGGTGCTTGGAGATGCAGTGGGGAGGGCGGTGAGTGGAGAGTGGAGAGGTATAGGTGCGGAGAGGCAGAGGTGAGGCAAATGGTGTGGCAAGGAGCTCCCTGGGAGATGGTGGAATTGAGGGGTGGAACCATAGTGGGGTTGGCTTGTGGGAGCTTTTACCCTGGACCCACATGAGAATGATCTAGGGAATTAAAAAATATCCGAATGTGGTCCAGGCGCAGTGGCTCACGCCTGTAATACCAACACTTTAGGAGGCCGAGGTGATAGGGAAGGGGGCAGGGAAGTGCTGGGAGGAGAAGGGCAGGTCTCCGGCGGGGGCTCCACCCCTGGGCCTGGGCCCACTGACTAGGTGAGGACAGGCACTCCTGCCTTCATGTCCCGATGTTGCATTTCCCAAGACCATCCTGGCCTGCCATGCCCCCATCCTGTGCCTGTAAAAACCCGAGACCCTAGCAGGCAAGCACACAAGTGGCTGAACGTGGCCAGGAACACATCGACGGAAGAAGACGCAAGCGGCTCGACATTGACAGGCCTCCGAGGGGAGCACGCCGGCACGTCTGCAGGACTTCCACCCGCGAAACCACACAGAGTTTGGCTGGGGCGGTCAGGACCACTGAGCGGCTCGACTTCAGAGGCACATCATCTCCCTTCTGGCTCCCCCATCTGCTGAGAGCTACTTCCACTCAATAAAACCTTGCACCCGTTCTCCAAGCCCACGTGTGATCTGATTCTTCTGGTATACCAAGGCAAGAACTCAGACACAGAAAGCCCTCTGTCCTTTCCACAAGAAGAGGGTCAAATTGAGCTGGTTAACATAAGCCGCCTCTAGACGGCTAAACTAAAAGCGCCCACGCCCACTGGGGCTTCAGGAGCCATAAACATTCACCCCTAGACACTGCCATGGGCTGGGAGCCCCACAACCTGCCCACCTCTATGCTCCCCTAGAGGTATGAGCAGCTGGGCCCTGAAGAAGTGAGCCACTCCCCCTGTCACACACCCTGCGAGGGGGAAAAGGGAGCTTTTTCCTTTTCAGAGGTGGGTGGATGACTTGAGGTCAGGAGTTCAAGACCAGCCTGGTCAACATGGTGACACCCCATCTCTACCAAAAATACAAAAATTAACTGGGTGTGGTGATGCGTGCCTGTACTCCGAGCTACTCCGGAGGCTGAGGCAGGAGAATCACTTGAACCCAAGAGGTGGAGGTTGCAGTGAGAGGAGACTGTGCCACTGCACTCCAGCCTGGGCAACAGAGCAAGATTCCGTCTCAAAAAAAAAAAAAAAAAAAAAATTCCTTATGTGGGGCCCTCTCTGAGATATTCTAATTTAATTCTCCTGGGGTCTGGTTTAAACGTTGGTGCAGGGGATTCTCATGGGCCAGCTGATGAGGAATGACTGCTCTAGACAAGGGAGAGGACAGTGTTTCTTCTGGGGTGGGAAAGAGCACTGAGAGGGAGGGGCTTGATGGAAGAGCTTGAAGATTGATACATATGCAGTGTCTCCCATTCTCCTAGTTCTTTACATCAGTGCCTCTCAGCCTTTACAGATGCATCCCCTGGGACCTTGTTAAAATGCAGATTCTCATTCAGGGGCCTGAGTGGCCTGAGACTCTGCATTCCTAACAGACTCCCAGGGGATACCACTGCTGCTGACCCACAAGCCATACTCTGTTTTGTATTTGTTTTTTTTTTTTGAGGTAGGGTCTCCGTCTGTCACCTGGACTAGAGTGCAGTGGCACGGTTGTGGCTCACTGTAACCTCCGCTTCTTGGGCCCACGTGATCCTCCCACCTCAGCCTCTCGAGTAGTTGGGATTACAGGTGTGCACCACCATGCCCAGACAATTTTTGTTTTTTTTTTGACATGGAGTTTTGCTCTTCCTGCCCAGACTAGAGTGCAATGGTGTGATCTTGGCTCACTGCAGCCTCCACTACTGGGTTCAAGCAATTCTTCTGCCTCAGCCTTCCAAGTAGCTGGGATTACAGGCATGCGCCACCACTCCTGGTTAATTTTGTATTTTTAGTAGAGATGGAGTTTCTCCATGTTGGTCAGGCTGCACTTGAATTCCTGACCTCAGGTGATCTGCCTGCCTCAGCCTCCCAAAGTGCTGGGATTATAGGTGTGAGCCACCGTGCCCGGCCAATTTTTGTATTTAATAGAGACGGGGTTTCACCATGTTGACCAGGCTAGTCTCCAACCCCTGACCTCAGTTGATGTACCTGCCTTGGCCTCCCAAAGTGCTAGGATTACAGCATGAGCCACTGCGCCCGGCCATAAGCCACACTTTGGATGGCAAGTCTTGACATTTATAAAGTGTCCACCGTCTTGTTTTGCATGTGACTGAAGATGTGGCCTGTGTGAGGTGGGTGGCACCATCCTGGTTTTAGAGATAAGGGATGCTCAGAGAAGGGAAGAGGGACTGGGCACGATGTGTGGAGAGGCTTTGAGCCCTGGGTCAGGTACTTCATGCCTGCTGCTCATTTAACTGGCTGTCCTTAGCTCATACACCAGCAAGTGGTGGGGTCTAGGGCCACTGACTCTGAGCCCAGAGCCCGGCTTTTTGCACCCCAGCAGTCTTCACCAGGACATGAGAGCACTTTACTATCTTTGAAAGGGAGGGTGAGGAGGAACGAGAGCTCAGGGAGGAAGGAGGGCATCTAGGGATGCTATTATGGGAACTTAGTCCAGGGACAGCGGAGGGAGGCATCAGTGGCTGGAGTCAGCTTGTATTTGGGCTTCTTAAGGCTGACATGGATCGGATCCTAGTTGCCTGAAAGGGACGTCTCCAACTGAGCAAGGGTGGGAGCCCAAGAGGCACGGGGTGGACTTTGTACAGTTGGGAGATGACAAAATTAAAACCTAGGACTAAAATTAAAACTCTAAAACTCAAGCTTCAGTGTGCGTCGGAGCCACCTTAAGGGCTTGTTAAACCCAGAGAGTTGGCTCTGGGCTCCACCCCAGAATTTTATACTCAGAAGGTCTGGGCTGGGACCAGATAATTTGCATCTCTAACAAGTTCCCAGGGTGTGCTGATGCTGGTCCAGGGACCTCCATTTGAGAACCATATTCCTTCAAACTCCCTGAAGAAAAGTGAAGTCAGTTGGAGCCAGCATGTGCAGTTGACCAAGGTGCCTGTGATTGAGGAAGTCCAGGGTGTGACAGTTTAAAAGAGGGGAAAGGTGACAATGTGATGGACTCAAAGGACAAATCCTTGAGGTTTGAGCCCACCCCTCCTTGTTTACCTGTGCAACCTGTGGGCGGTGGAAGACGCCGCTGGCTCTCTGGGTGATGGCGATGACCCCAAGGAAACTGGATTTGCTGGAAAAGTTCAGCTTCTACAAAAGTGAAGAAGAGGGATTCAGTGAGAACAAGGTTTGGGAGTTTGCCCTGTGGAGCAAAGGAGCTTGAACATAAGGATGGGGCGCAGGGCAGGAGCCCTGAGAGGGCAGAGGTGAAGGACAGTCGAGGGATGGACATGTGTGGAGCTTGATGCATTGACAGGTAGATAGTGATTTATCACAAACATATTAATACTACCTCCCACTTGCCTGCAACCGCTGGTCTCTGGTCTTCCTAACAGTGAGCCCTCCCATCACCTCAGCTGATCCCCCCAGCCTCCCTGTGGGTATGTGGAGTAGGTACCATCACTTTCAGCTTACAGATGAGGAAATTAACCACAGAGAAAATTGCCCAATGTGCCCGAAGAGGACGGGACAGCTGCAGAGCTCAGGTCTTCCGGCTGGGAGGCCGGTGCTGTTTCCGGGAGTTGGGGAGGGCCACAGGTTGCCATGCTCAGTGGACACAGGAGGGTGGGATGGCTGGGTCATGCCTTAAGGGTGGAGTCTGGTCCTGGAGTGAATCCTGGCTGAGTTAGTTCAGCTGTTTCAGGTAGTGGAGAGCAGAGGGCAAGGCAGGTTGCCACAGGGATGGGGGTTGGGTGGAGGGTGGCCAGGAAGGAAGATAGGGAACCTCATGGAAGTTTGTTCTAGTGCTATACTCACAACCAGTCGTTCTCCCCTGGCAGTGGGGCAAAGCTGGGCCTGCCCCTTCCCCTCATTTCCCTTGATTATGGTAGGCCAGTTCCCTCCGCCTTTGCTCCCACTCGCCTGCTGCTTCCCACTAGCTTCCTCCTTCTGCCTCATGGTTTCTGCATGCTACCATTGTTTGCATTGTCACCACTTCTGTCTGCCATCAACTAGCTTTTTTCTTTTCTTTTCTTTTAGAGATGGAGTCTCGCTCTGTCACCCAGGCTGGAGTACAGTGACAAGATCTCTGCTCACTGCGACCTCCGCCTCTCCGGTTCAAGTGATTCTCCTACCTCAGCTTCCCGAGTAGCTGGGATTACAGGCTCACACCACCACACCTGGCTAATTTTTGTATTTTTAGTAGAGTTGGGATTTCACCATGTTGGCCAGGCTGGTCTTAAACTCCTGGCCGCAAGTGATCCACCTGCCCCAGCCTCCCAAAGTGCAGGGATTACAGGTGTGAGCCACCATGCCAGGCCTATCTTTTGATTCTATTTGCATTTATTTATTTGTTTGTTTGTTTGTTTGTTTTGAGACAGGGTCTCACTCTGTCACCCAAGCTGGAGTGCAGTGGTGCAATTGTGGCTCATTGCAGCCTCAAACTCGTGGGCTCAAGCGATCCTCCTACCCCAGCTTCCCAATTAGGGTTAAAGGTGCCCCCCATCATGCCTCGCTAATTTTTAGAATTGTTTTGTAGAGACAGGGTCTTGCTGTATTGCCCAGGCTGATCTTGAACTTCTGGCTGCAAGTGATCCTCCCACCTCAGCCTCCAAAAGTGCTGGGATTACAGGCATGAGCCACTGCACCTGATCGCATTTAAAACTCTTAAGTGTAAAGACATGATTTGAGGATGGGGATGGGGGTGGGGTCGCCATTTTCTCCTAGGCTGGTCTTTAGGTGGCTACTTTTGGGTAGTGTCTGCTCTCTGGTCAGTGAGCTGAGATCAAGATGGCAAGGTGAGATGGTGAAGAGCAGGAGTCTCTGGCTGCCTGGGGCTTTGTTCAGCAGGGGTGGTGGGTGCGCAGGCTCTGAGTGGCATGCCCCATACCCTTGTGAAAGCAAAGTAGAGCCCCTACCAGGGGGAAGTTTGGAAGGCCTGGGATACGAAGCCTATTTCCAGAAATCTCCAGACGAGGGGAATGAGATGAGATTTCATTTTCCAGAACTGAAATGTAGGGTAGGGGTGTGGGGTCTGGAGCAGACACAAGACCACAGTCAGGTGAAATAATAGAATTGGATGAGATTTGACAGAGAGGATGCCGAGTGCCAGAGGGGTGAGCTGATGGTTCATAAATCCCTCTTGCCTGCAGCTGGTCCTGTCTCCTCTGATCCTGGATGCTAAGGGTAGGCAGGGAAGGGTCCATGGACCCAGTTGGGAGGGTAGGAGGGCTAGGGACAGTGACAGACTGACCAAGGCAAGTATAGATGGACCCATGTGCAGCAAGCCAGGAAAACACCATGACTACACAGAAAGGGGCATCTGCACATAACACGTACTGTTAGGACCCATTACCAAGGAACAGAATTCCATTCTTAGATGTACATTCCTAAATGCTGTACAAGAACCTAATCCACGAACACTCTCCTAAGGCCACCCTTAAGGAGATTTCCACCAGAGGTTAAATGGTCAGAAGCCGCAGGGTAGGGACTGCAGCTTCATGGAAGGAGAAGGTGGGCAACAGCTCGCAAGTCCCCTGAGAATATTCCAGAAGAGGCTGAGGAATCACTGACCAGTTCTGCTGCTGATGGGGTGAGGTTCGGGGTTGGACCACTTGGCCTTTGAGGACCATCCTTGTTCTGACCCTGTATGGTATCGTACGTCCCAGGTCCTGTCTGTGTCCCGCCTGCTGTTCATAAGGCTGCCCCCATCCCCTCCTGTCAGGAGCAGGAGGGGCCTAGAAAAAGAGAATTCTGTTGAGTTCCCAGCTGTTCCTTAGGTAAACGTCAACTTATTCAAGATGTACAATTGGCTGAATAAATCGTAGTTTGTGTGTATGGTATTGTTACTGAAACATCAAGGGTTTGGTCTAGGTCCTGCTGCCTGAAGCACAGAAAGCCAATGACTGAGCCGACAAGTACTGCCAAGGAAGACTTTAATTGGGTGCTGAAGCCGATGAGATGGGAGCTCAGCCTCAAATCTGTCTCCCTGACTGACTAAAATTAGGGGTTTTTTAATAGCAGGGAAGAAATGTAACAACATGTGAGAAAATAGAAACTAAGGAGAAGCAAGGGAGCAATCCTGATGAATGAGAAGTCTCATTGTCTGGATTCCGTGATCTGGTGAGTTTTAGTCCTTCCATACTTTTTTTTTGAGAGGGCTGAAGGTAGTTTCCTGAAGAAGAAACTTAGATTAAAAAAAAGTTTATCTTTTTTAAAATTTCAAATATAAATTTCAAGCTTTAAGGCCAGAAGTGTCAATTTCTATGTTTATCAAAAAGAACTGTCTATGGAACTATTGGGTCACTTTCATTATAAGGGTCCAAGTTCATTCATTTGTTTATGAATATCCTGTTTTCCCAGAACTATTTATTAAGAGACTATCTTTTCCCCATTGTGGATGTTGACTGCAAATGCTTGGGTTTATTTCTGGGCTCTTTACTCTGTTTCATTGGTCTATGTGTCATGTCTGTTTTTATGCCACTACTATACTGTTTTGATTACTATTGTTTTGTGGTATAGTTTGAAATAAAAAAGTGTGGTGTCTCCAGCTTTGTTCAGGATTGCTTTGACTATTCAGGGTCTTCTGGTGGTTTCATACTGCATGATCTCACTTGTATGTAGAATCTAAAAAGGTCAGACTCACAGACGCGGAGAAGGGTGGTTCCCAGAGGCTGGGAACTGGGAAATGGGGACATGTTGGTCAAAGAATACAGACTTTCAGTTATAAGATGAGTAAGTCTTGGAGAGCTAATGTACAGCATGATGACTATAGTCAATAATGCTGTATTGTCTACTTGAAATTTACCAAGACAGTAGATCTTAAGAGTTTTCACTACAAAATAACTATGTGAGATAATAAATGTGTTAATTAGCTTGATTGTGTAATCATTTTGCAATGAATACATGTAGCATAGCATCACATTGAATACCTTGAATGTATGCATTTTTTATTTGTCAACTATTGCTACAGTTGTAAAAAATTCAAAACAAATACAAAGGAAATAAACTATATGTGAACATTATGGCTGTTTCTCCTAAAGCCTCTCATACCACTGGGCCCAATGGCTCACACCTGTAATCCCATTACTCTGAGAGGCCAAGGCAGGTAATTGCTTGAGCCCAGGAGTTCAGACCAGCCTGGGCAACATGGTGAGACCCCTACTCTACCCCTCCTCCCCCGCCAAAAAAAACAAAAAACTAGCCAGGCGTGGTGGTGCACACTTGTGGCCCCAGCTACACGGGAGGTTGGAAGGGGAGGATCACCTAAACCCAGGAGGTTGAGGCTGCAGGGAGCCATGATCACGCCACTGCACTCCAACCTTGGTGATAGAATGAGACCCTGTCTCAAAAAAAAAAAAAAAAAAAAAAGGCCTCTCATACCACGGCTAACTAAAATAAAAGCAAGCGTATTCTTTTTTAACCTCCGTGGGTACTGCTGTTATGGTGGGTCATCTCCTACATTGGGTCATAGTTATTTGTGTACTTGTCTGTCTTCCCCTGCGAGACTGTGGGTTATTTAAGCAGAGTTCACATCTCTAATAATGGCTTCGTCTTGCATGTGTACACCTCTTTAGAGAGACTGAGCCTTCCTTATCCATCATATTTGACCCTTGGCAAGGGAAGTCAAGTGGGCATTACCATTATATACTCATTTGGTGGTAAGGATTAAACACCTTGCCTCGGTGGATATGGAATAGTGGTTTCCAGTGTTACAGAACAGCTGGTCTGCTCACTACTCTGTCTGCAGCCTTATGCAGGCTACTTGACCTCTCCAAGCTTTGGGTTTTTTTCATCTTCAAAAAGAAGATAATACCTCAAACAATTTTTGTGTGTATATATATAAATAGAGCTTTAACACAGTATCTTTCACATAACAAATGCCCAATAAATGTTAGCATTATTACTGTAAGCACAAAGCCTGAGTCTTACTCCTCTGATAGCACTCATTATTATTTATTGAGCAATTACTATATGCTAAGCCTTGTGCTGTGTGCTTCACCTCAGTTACCCTTCACAAAACCCTGTGAGCTTTTTAAAAATTTTTTATTTCTTTATTTATTTTTGAGATGGAGTCTCGCTCTGTTGCCCAGGCTGGAGTGCAGTGGCGTGATCTCGGCTCACTGCAAGCTCCGCCTCCTGGGTTCAAGTTGATTCTCCTGCCTCAGCCTCCTGAATAGCTGGGACTACAGGTGCACGCCACCACATCCAGATAATTTTTTGTATTTTTAGTAGAGATGGGGTTTCATTGTATTAGCCAGGATGGTCTCAATCTCCTGACCTCATGATCCACCTACCTCAGCCTCCCAAAGTGCTGGGATGACAGGTGTGAGCCACTTCACCCAGTTATTTTTATTTTATAGATGAGGAAACCTTGACCCAGAAAGGTTAAGCTCCCAAGCCAGATGTGGTGGCTCACACCTGTCATCCCAGCACTTTGGGAGGCTGAGGTGGGAGGATTGCTTGAGCCCAGGAGTCTGAGACCAGCCTGGGCAACATGGCAAGACCTCGTTTCTACAGAAAATACAAAAATTAGCCAGATGTGGTGGGGTATACCTATAGTCCCAGCTACGTAGGAGACTGAGGTGGGAGGATTGATGGAGCCCATGAGGCAAAGTTTGCAGTGAGCCAAGATCACACCACTGCACTCCAGCCTGGGTGACAGACTGAGGTGATCACTGCACTCCTGCCATGGCCTCTTAAAGTACGCAGCCAATATTTAAACCCATGTCCTGCTAATATTTGTGTTTATGCTTGTTACCATTATGCTAAGTTGCCTCCTCAGGTTTTTAATGTGTCTACTCCCCTTGGGGTCTAAGCTCAGTTCTGGATTCAAAGGTAGGCAAGAATGATCTCTCAGGCTCTGCCCAAGTTACTTCCAGTTTGGTTTATTTCCAAGCCACCCCAAAATACAATGGAAATATCAGTTATAGCTACAACAGAGTGAGGAGACAAGCTCCCAGGGCGGAGCTCATTCCACATGGAGGAATGCCCGAAGACCTGTGGCCAGAGCAACCCTCAGCAGATAAGGCTACTCAGCTAAGGGTGGCTCGGGGATGGGCCATGCCCGCATGCTTGGTCCTTGAGAAGTAAATCTGCTCCTTGTCCAGTTTCCACAGTTTCAACAGCCAACAGGAGGCCGCCACGGCCCACCCAACTCATCATACGAGATGCTCAAGAAATATAACTTGGGAGCAAATACATGCATGATGAACGCCAAAGAGCTTGGAAGGGAGAGATTTGAAGATGTACAGAAAAGAACGATAGACCCTGACCAGAAGTGACTTCACTCAGAAGCACTTTGTTTAGAGGCCTGCAAGAAGCTAATATAAATAATATTGATTGCTTATTAGGTGCTCTGCCAGATGCATTCAACATCTTTCCACATTAGATCCTCCCAAAGTTACCGTGATAATGATCCTCTGTTGTATATTATAATTACTTGGGGGGGGAGTGTTAAAAATATAGAGGTCATGTCATTTGCAATCTGCCCCTCCACCCCCAGCAGGACTTCTGTGAAGAGGTGGGGAGGTGAAAGTGCAGTCTACCTTCCCTAGTCCCCCACATTGAGAACTCTGCCCTATGAAATAATAATTCTTTTATAATTCTAGATTATATTATTATTATTATATATATGTTCTATATATATTATAAAATAATCTATCATTCTTTTATAATTACAGTTGACCAGGCCAGGTGCAGTGGCTCATGCCTGTAATCTCAGTACTTTGGGAGGCCAAGGCAGGAGGATTGCTTGAGCCCAGGAATTCTAGACTAGCCTGGACAACATAGCAAGACTTTACACACACACACACACACACACACACACACAGCAATTAGCTGGGAATGGTTTCATGCACCTGTGGGCCCAGCTCCTCAGGAGGCAGAGGTGGGAGGATGGCTTGAGTCCAAGTTGAGGCTGCAGTGAGCCATGATCATACTATTGCACTCCAGCCTGGGCAACATAGGGAGACCCTGTTTCAACAAAAGAAAAATGCAGTTGACCCTTGAACAACATAAGAGTCAGCGGCATTGACCCCACCCCTGCAAGGTAAATAATGTGAATATCTGATTTGACTCTCTCCAGATTTAACTACTGATTGCCTGCTGCTGATTGAAGTCTGACTGATGACATAAATGATTAACACCTATTTTGCATGTTATGGGTACTATATACTATATTCTTCCAATGAAGTAAGCTACAGAAATCAAAACATTATTAAGAAAAGTATAAGGAAGAAAACATATATTTACTATTCTTTAAATGGAAATGGATCATCATCAAGGCCTTCAACCTTGTCTTCACGATGTTGAGTAGTCTGTGGGGGAGGAGGGGGAGGAGGTGTCGGTCTTGCTGTCTCGGGTGGCAGAGGTGGAAAAGGTGGAGGAGGTGGAAGGGGAGGCAGGAGAGGCAGGCACACTCGGGATAACTTTTATTGCAAAAAAATTTGCATGTAAGTGGACCCACACAGTTCAAACCTGTGTTGTTCAAGGGTCAGCTGTATTTTTCCCATTTGAAGTCTGAGACTACAAGGTTCAGAAACTTGCCCTTACCCAAGATCGTATAATTAATTACATGGTGGAGTTAAGATTATAACTCACTTCTGTCTAGCTTTTCCCACTACAACACACTGCCGTACGCTCTTTTGTGAACCGGAACTTAAAGAGAACTAGATTCATTTTTAACTCAACTGTTGACTTATGGAATCACCCTCGGACCCTACCTTCTCAGTCTTTTGCATTTTTCTCCTTCTACTGAAGAAAGCCGGATCTGCATGTGGTCCAGTCTCTCAGACTGAAGGGGCAAGGCTCCAAGGTGCTCAGTATCTTCTGAAGGTACCTGGGGTCACGGTTATATTTAACACAGAGTGTGCCTGCTACCCTCAATGCATTTTTATTGATTATTTGCAAACACATTTTTGGCCACAGGCAAAAATGATGAAAGCCTGGAAATTAGCACAGAAACAAATCAGTTATTTGGAGCATGTATTCTGTCTTCAGGATTCCCAACTTTGGGAGGGAGATAGTTACATAATTGAGTGTACCTTCTTTTGTTTTCATTGAGATGTTTGGCAGCATGTGAGCCAAACCTGAATCAGATTACTAGTCCTGTTTTCTCAATGCATGGCTTGGCTTGCTTGTATGCACTCAACGTGGAATAGATGCTCACATAGTGCTTGATGAATTCATGTAAGAGGTATTCTTCCCTGCTTATTTTTACATTAATTAATTATTATTTTTCAAAAGTAGAGATGAGATCCAGCCCCAAATCTCCTTAAGTTGATAAGCAACTTCAGCAAAGTCTCAGGATACAAAAACAATGTACAAAAATCACAAGCATTCTTATACACCAATAACAGATAAGCAGAGAGCCAAATCATGAGCGAATTCTCATTCGCAATAGATAAAAGAGAATAACATACCTAGGAATCCAACAAGGGATGTGAAAGATATCTTCAAGGAGAGCTACAAACCACTGCTCAACAAAATAAAAGAGGACACAAACAAATGGAAGAACATTCCATGCTCACGGATAGGAAGAATCAATATTGTGAAAATGACCATACTGCCCAAGGTAATTGATAATTTCAATGCCATCCCCATCAAGCTACCAATGACTTTCTTCACAGAATTGGAAAAAACTACTTTAACGTTCATATGGAAGCAAAAAAGAGCCCACATTGCCAAGACAATACTAAACAAAAAGAACAAAGCTGGAAGGATCATGCTACCTGACTTCAAACTGTACTACAAGGCTACAGTAACCAAAACAGCATGGTACTGGTACCAAAACAGAGATATAGACCAATGGAATAGAACAGAGGCCTCAGAAATAACACCACACATCTACAGCCGTCTGATCTTTGACAAACCTGACCAAAACAAGAAATGGGGAAAGGATTCCCTATTTAATAAATGGTGCTGGGAAAACTGGCTAGCCATATGTAGAAAGCTGAAGCTGGATCCCTTCCTTATACCTTATACAAAAATTAATTCAAGATGGATTAAAGACTTAAATGTTAGACCTAAAACCATAAAAACCCTAGAAGAAAACATAGGCAATACCATTCAGGACATAGGCATGGGCAAGGACTTCATGACTAAAACACCAAAAGCAATGGCAACAAAAGCCAAAATAGACAAACGGGATCTAATTAAACTAAAGAGCTTCTGCACAGCAAAAGAAACTACCATCAGAGTGAACAGGCAACCTACAGAATGGGAGAAAATTTTTGCAATCTACCCATCTGACAAAGGGCTAATATCCAGAATCTACAGAGAACTCAAACAAATTTACAAGAAAAAAATCTAACAACTCCATCAAAAAGTGGGCAAAGGATGTGAACAGACACTTCTCAAAAGAAGACATTTATATAGTCAACAGACACATTAAAAAATGCTCATCATCACTGGCCATCAGAGAAATGCAAATCAAAACCACAATGAGATATCATCTCACACCAGTTAGAATGGCGATCTTTAAAAAGTCAGAAAAAAATAGGTGCTGGAGAGGATATGGAGAACTAGAAATGCTTTTACACTGTTGGTGGGAGTGTAAACTAGTTCAACCATTGTGGAAGACAGTGTGGTGATTCCTCAAGGATCTAGAACTAGAAATACCATTTGACCCAGCCATCCCATTACTGGGTATATACCCAAAGGATTATAAATCATGCTGCTATAAAGACACATGCACACGTATGTTTATTGCGATACTATTCACAATAGCAAAGACTTGGAACCAACCCAAATGTCCATCAATGGTAGCCTGGATTAAGAAAATGTGGCACATATACACCACGGAATACTATGCAGCCACAAAAAAGGATGAGTTCATGTCCTTTGTGGGGACATGGATGAAGCTGGAAACCATCATTCTGAGCAAACTATCACAAGGACAGAAAACCAAACACTGCATGTTCTCACTCATAGATGGGAATCAAACAATGAGAACACTTGGACACAGGAAGGGGAACATCACACACTGGGGCCTGTTGTGGGGTGGGGGAATGGGGGAGGGATAGCATTAGGAGAAATACTTAATGTAAATGATGAATTAATGGGTGCAGCAAACCAACATGGCACATGTATACCTATGTAACAAACCTGCACATTGTGCACATGTACCCTAGAACTTAAAGTATAATAATAGTAAAAAAAAAAAGTCCATTTAGGATGCATAGGAACTCTAGTCCCTGAAGAAGAATATCAATAATTATATTACTAACTTGTGAAATAATTATTTAATAAAGATTTAGTTTTAAAATGTGAAAAAAAAAAGTAGAGACGAGGTCTCCCTATGTTGCCCAGGCTGGTCTCGACCTCCTGGGTTCAAGTAATCCTCCCATCTTGGCCTCTCCAAGTGCTGGGATTACAGGCATGACCACTGTGCGTGGCCTGCTTATTTTTTTTATTGTGGTAAAACATATGTAACATGCATTTTACCATCTTAACCAGTTTTGAGTGTACAGCTCAGTGGCATTAAGTACATTCACCATTTTATGCAACGATCGCCACCATCCATCTCTGAAACTTTTTCATGTCTCCAAACTGAAACTGTGTACCCATTAAACACTGACTCCCCATTCTCACTCCCCCAGCCCCTGGCAGCCACCATTCTACTTCCTGTCTCCGTGAGTTTACTCCTACAAGTGGAATCACGTAGTATTTGTGCTTTTGTGACTGGCTTGTTTCACTGAGCATAATGTCTTCAAGGTTCATCCGCGTAGTGAATAATGCTGCTATGACCACGGGGGTACAAATATCTATTCCAGTTCCTTCTTTCAGTCTTGTCTATTTATTTTTATATTTTATTTTTATTTTTGCATTCTGTGTCATCTTTAGCACTGAGAATTAATACCCTTTCCAGTTCCCCAGAATAGCATTTTGGGGTCCTCTTTCATTACTGTATTGCAAAAGTAAAGCAAGAGAAAAAAAAGTGGAAAAATGTTTCTGACAATAAACTTGTAGAAAAAGCTATTTGCTTCCAGCTTTGAATCTTGCTATTATATCGCCCACCGGTAATTCCATTTCAGGGCACGTCAAGCGGTTGGTCTTTCTGTTTACTGGCCAACATGTGGTTTGTAGGGGAGGCTGTGGAGAGAGCAGCCAGCCGCTCCGGCACGACGCTGGGGCTCCTGCCAGCCCTCCCGCTCTTCTGCAACGGTCTGCCCATGTTCCACTTGAGACAGGCACCTGCCCGGCAGCATCACTCTGTCACTTCCTTCCCTGTGTTTCAAATTGAGCTTTCAAAGCTCCAAGCAGCAGCCTGGTTGAGAAGTCATTAAAAAAAAAAAAAAAAAAAAATCAGCACATACAGAACAGCTCATTTCGACAAACTCACTTTTAAAAGTTTAGCTTTATTCAGGTTTCAACCCTAACGCCTCTCACACCCTCCCGTCTGTGTGTCTTTGTGCATTTTAGCTTTCCCTGGGCCCTACACGCCATTTGGAGGGGGTGGTCTTGCTTGCACTTCATTACAGGAAAGTTATTCTGCATCTCCAAAGGCTCATAAATCTGCTCCCCAGATGGAAGTCTCCATCAAAGGTTCCTGTCTCTGTGCAAGTCTCAAATTTCCCTTCAATTTAAACTCAACAAATGAATAATCAAGTGGATGAGGTAAATTGTAATACCCACCTCTCCTCCCACGATTTTTTTTTTTTTTTAATTTAAAGTGAACGCTGTTGTGAATTCTGACTTTTTCCCCCTTGGTTTATGATTAGCCAAGTCTGCAGCAGGTGATTCCTCAAGAAGAGATGGCAAGGATAAGTCGAAGGCCTTTCGCCAATGCACAGCCTTGAGCAAGCAAAATGTCTCTAAGTCACAGCATATTTACTAGTAAAGGAATTTCATAACACAAGTTTGAGTTTATTGGAGTGGTTTGTAAGAACCTAAGATTTAATTTTAAGGGAAAGTTAAAGGACAGGTGCACCTGGGGCCAAAGGCCTGGGGACCTGCAGTGTGACCTTGGAGTAGAAAAGTGGGCCTCCGAAGCTGGACACAGGTACCCCTCTCAGCACAGCAGACCCAGAGAGGCACTGTTGGGGCATTTAGGGCTGGTGACCTGCTGCTGTCTGACACCACGAGGGACATGGAGCATTGGACTGTCCTCTAAATCAGAGACCACACTGCAGTCCCACTGTGGCTTCTGTTCCCCACGCACACAGCTGTCTGTGGCTGGATTTTTCACTCTGCCTGTGCACTGCTGCTTTGGATCACGAGTATAAAAAATGTGCAGTCCTCTTTCTACCTGGTACACAATTATCTCAGCTTTTTATGGTATTTTAAAAAAATCAGAAAAGTACCACATATTGATCAAAACAATTTAAAACAATACAGAGCAGCATCAAGAAAACACAAGGCTGAGTGAGGTCCCTCACCCCTGTAATCCCAGCACTTTGGGAGGCCAAGGTAGGAGATCATGTGAGGCCATGAGTTCAAGACCAGACTGGGCAGCATAGCAAGACCCCATCTCTACAAAAAATAAGAAAATTAGACCAGCCTGGCCATCATGGCAAAACCCCATCTCTACTAAAAATACAAAAATTAGCCAGGGGTGGTACAAGCCTGTAGTCCCAGCTACTTAGAAGGCTGAGGCAAGAGAATCACCTGAGTCCAGGAGTTTGAGGCTGCAGTGAGCTATGATCACACCACTGCATTCCAGCCTGGGTGCAATACAGAGTCTCTTTCTCTTTCTTTCTCAAAAATAAGGTATTAATAAAATTTAAAGAAAGAAAACACTTAGATCTCCTTCCTTCCTTTAGATTTCTCCCCACACCCCTCCAGGCCCCATCATCATGGAATTGCAAGTGAATCCTTTGCTTTCCTTTGTGTGTGTGTGTGTGTGTGTGTGTGTGTGTGTGTGTGTGTGTGTGTGATGGTGTCTTGCTCTGTCTCCCAGGCTGGAGTGCAGTCATGCAATCTCAGCTCACTGCAACCTCCACATCCCCGGTTCAAGCCATCCTGCTGCCTCAGCCTCCCAAGTAGCTGGGACTACAGGCATGTACCACCCCTGGCTAATTTTTGTATTTTTAGTAGAGATGGGGTTTTGCCATGATGGCCAGGCTGGTCTCCAACTCCTGACCTCAGGTGATCTGCCCGCCTCGGCCTCCCAAAGTGCTGGGATTGCAGATGTGAACCACCGAGGCTGGCCAGTTTTCTTATTTTCTAGAAACACAAATCAGATATCAGATTGTTTTATATTAAAAAGTGGAGCCATAGTATACATATTAATTTGCAAATTGTTTTCCACTCAAGAGGATATTGTGGATATCTTCCCGGATTAATATGTTGAGACTTACCTCTTCTAAGCATTGCATAATATTGTATACAAATATTTGCTCAGCCACTCCCCTAGTTGACAGACTTTCAACTTGTTTCCAGTTTTTACTCTTGGGCACAATACTGCAACTGAAACCCTGTACATTTAAGTACTGAAGCTTTTTTATTATTTTTTAATTTTTTGAGATGGAGTCTCACTCTGTTGCCCAGGCTGGAGTACAGTGACATGATCTCGGCTCACTGCAACCTCTGCCTCCTGGGTTTAAGTGATTCTCCTGACTCAGCCTCCCGGGTAGCTGGGATTACAGGCGCCCACAACCATGCCCAGCTAATTTTTGTATTTTCAGTAGAGGCGGGATTTCACCATGTTAGCCAGGCTGGTCTCGAACTCCTGACCTCAGGTGATCTGCCCACCTCAGCCTCCCAAAGTGCTGGAATTATAGATACGCAGCTGTAAGTACTGAAGCTTTCACTTCTGTGGAACACATATCTTGAAGTAGGATTACTGGGTTTGCCCAATTTTAATTTTAACACATATTGACAGTTTAATTTCCAAACAATAGAGCAAATCGAGCAATTCACACTGCCACCAGCAATGTGTGAGCGTGCACATTTCTCTACATTTTCACAAAGACTAGATGCGGATAGTGTTTTAGCTTTTTGTCAACGATATCTTATTTATTTTATTTTATTTTATTTTTTGAGATAGAGTCTTGCTCTGTCGCCCAGGCTGGAGTGCAGTGCTCCATCTCGGCTCACTGCAAGATCCTCCTTCCGGGTTCCCGCCATTCTCCTGCCTCCGACTCCCGAGTAGCTGGGACTACAGGCGCCTGCCACCGCGCCCGGCTAACTTTTTGTATTTTTAGTACAGACGGGGTTTCACCATATTAGTCAAGACAGTCTCGATCTCCTGACCTTGTGATCCGCCCGCCTCAGCCTCCCAAAGTGCTGGGATTACAGGCGTGAGCCACTGTGCCCAGCCTATTTTTTATTTTTATCTTTAAATTGTATTTATTTATTTTTTTTGAGACAGAGTCTCACTCTGTCACCAGGCTGGAGTGGAGTGGCTTAATCTCAGTTCACTGCGACCTTCACCTCCCGGTTCAAGTGATTCTCCTGCCTCAGCCCCTTGAGTAGCTGAGACTACAGGTGTGCAGCACCAAGCCCAGCTAATTTTTGTATTTTTAGTAGAGATGGGGTTTCACCATGTTGGCCAGGATGGTCTTGATCTATTGACCTCGTGATCTGCCCGCCTCGGCCTCCCAAAGTGTTGGTATTGCAGGCTTGAGCCACCGTACCTGGTCCTCATTATTGCTTTAATTTATAATTCCCTTATCACTAGAGAGATTGAGCCTTTTTTTCATTAACTTATTGGTCATTTGCATTTCCTCTTGTGTGAGTTGCCTGCCTATATATTATGTGTCCTATGTCTTCGGGTTGTTTCTCTATTGATTTATAGGATTAAAACATATTAAGCTGGGTGTAGTGGTGCACGCTTATAGTTCCAGTTACAAGACTGAGGCAGGAGGACTGATTGAGGCCAGGAGTTCTGGGCTGTAGTGTGCTATGCTGATCAGGTGTGTACACTAAGTTCAGTATCAATAAGGTGACCTCCTGGGAGTGGAGGACCACCAGGTTGCCTGAGGAGGGGTGAACTGGCCCAGGTGGAAACGAAGCGGGTCAGGACTCCCGTGCTGATCTGATCAGTAGTGGGATCACACCTGTGTATAGCCACTGCACTCCAGCTCGGGCAACACAAGACCCCGTATTTTTAAAAAAGTAAATAAAATTAGAGATATTAATATTAACCCAAACATTATCATAGTGTGAAGTATTTTCTTCTAGCCTCTTGTTTATCTATTGATTTTGCGGGTGTTTTCTGTCATGCAGACACCATGACACTATGGCAAAATTTTCTTGCAGTGACATCTCTCAATCTTTCTTCTTTGGCTTCTGAGATTTCGGTTTTGCTTAAGACCCTTTCTATTTCAAGAAAACATTTCCCCCATGTATTTCCTTCTAAAGCTTGCACTGATTATTTTTGACATTACAACTTCATCTCTCTTGGACTTTATTTTTTCGTATGGTATGGAGAAGGAGGCATCTAATTAATTTATTTTGCAGATGCTTTCTTTTTCTTTTTTTCTTTCTTTCTTTTTTTTTTTTTTTGAGACGGAGTTGTGCTCTGTTGCCCAGGCTGGAGTACAGTGGTGCAATCTTGGCTTACTGCAACCTCTGTCTCTGCGGTTCAAGCGATTCTCCTGCCTCAGACTCCAGAGTTGATGGGATTACAAGCATGCGCCACCATGCCCACCTAATTTTTCCACTTTTAGTGCAGATGGGGTTTTGCTGTGTTGGCCAGACTGGTCTTGAACTCTTGACCTCAAATGATCTGCCAGCCTTGGTCTCCTGAAGTGCTGGGATTACAGGCGTGAGCCACTGCGCCACGCCTTTCAGATGCTTTCGAGTCATGCCAACAGTATGTATGAAATAAATGTTTTTGTCCCCCCTTAGGTTGATGTGCTTCCTTTATGATATAGTTAAGTTTCCATAGATTGTTGAGTCTACTTCTAGGCTCTCTATTCTCTTTTATTAATCTATTTGTCTGTTTCTGTGCCAATTCTATAGAGTTTACAATGGCTTTCATAGTCAGTTTTGATACACGGAGAGGCAAGCTCTCTCATCATTTTTGTTTGAAAACTTTGTTTTCAGCCATTAAAAAAGACTCTGGTGGGCTTGGTATGATGGCTTGCGCCTGTATTCCCAGCACTTTGGCGGGCTGAGGCAGGTGGATCATGAAGTCAGGAGATGGAGACCATCCTGGCTAACACGGTGAAACCCTGTCTCTACTAAAAGTAAAAAAAAAAAAAAAAATTTAGCCAGGCGAGGTGGCGGGCACCTGCAGTCCCAGCTACTTGGGAGGCTGAGGCAGGAGAATGGCGTGAATCCGGGAGGCAGAGCTTGCCGTGAGCTGAGATCGTGCCACTGCACTCCAGCCTGGGCGACAGAATGAGACTCTGTCTCGAAAAAAAAAAAGTCTGGTGGACTGGGTGTGGTGGCTCACACCTGTAATCCCAGCACTTTGGGAGGCCGAGGTGGATGAATCATTTGAAGTCGGGAGTTTGAGACCAGTCTGGCCAAAATGGTGAAACCCTATCTATACCAAAAATACAAAAATTAGCTGGGTGTGGTGGTGCATGTCTGTAATTCCAGCTACTCAGGAGGCTGAGGCACGAAAATCACTCAAACCTGGGAGGCAGAGATTGCAGTGAGCCAAGATCGTGCCACTGCACTCCAGCTTGGGTAACAGAGTGAGACTCCATCTCAAATAAAAAAGAAAAAAAAAAAAAGTCTGGTGAACATAACTTTTAGTAGCTCCATGAAATTCCCCTGTGCACGTGCCTGGGTTTGTGGTAGCATCTGAGATGACCACTCTTGTTTCTCTCCAGCCATGTTTCTTTCCATCCTGAGCCTCTAGCACTGGCTTTCTTTCTCACCTTCCCAGTTTTGATCCCGACATTTCTGCCTTTGGTAGCCCCAGGCAGGCTAACTTGTCCTGCCTTTTAGCTTCCAGCTTAGCAGATATTTCTCCTAGAGAGACTGCCCCAGCTCCATCCCTGTTGGTCAGAGTTCCTTAGCCAGGCCTGGTGGCTCATGCTAGTAATCCCAGTTACTCTGGAGGCTGAGACTGGAGGATCACTTGAGGCCAGGAATTTGAGACCAGCCTGGGCAACATAGTGAGACCCCATCTCTTAAAATTAATAATAATAATAATATTAATAATAGACACTCTCATCATAGTCCCAAGGCACGCTGTTGCCCCATGCAGGCTCCTGGTGGCAAGAAGAAGGTATGGTCTAAATAGACCATTCAGGAAAACCTCAGAACCTCTTCACAAAGATGGAGGCAAGTTTATGGGAAACCAAGTGGCTCGCACTGGGGAAACCACGGCCAGCTGAAGCCTGAAGGGGCAAGAAGAAAGGGTCGCTCGAGTGCTGGGAAGCCTTCTGACAGAAGTATTGGTAAGGCGCAGATCCTGTGCCAACCTGTAGCCTGGCAGGGAGGGAGTCTTCCTTGTCTCCACCCATTCTCTCTTGTCCTCCTAGAGCCTCCTTCTAGTCCGCCCTACAGGAAGCCAGGAGGAAAATGAGCCCTTTGAGAGAGTTCTTAAAGGCCAGGCGGGGCCTGGGGCTGGAGCAGGATAGAGTGTGCCTGGAGGGCCAGAGGGTGTGTCCAACACTTGCCCAAGTGTGTGGCCCTGCAGGACGCCAACTTCCATATGCCCACGAAAGATTCCTCAAGTCAGGAACTGTGCTTTATCTCTTTGGGGATGTTCCCCCAGGAAATAACCTGAAGGGGGAACATCAGTAACCTGCACAGTAATATTCATAATTCCTCTCTTTGTAGTGGTGGAGAATTAGAAATTAGGAATTAGAAAGGGCCACGACAGGGAAGCCGTCCAGCAAAGGAGCCAGAACGGGTCGTTTATGACACAGCCATAAAAAGATTCTCAGGTGGACCCTGTCAACACCTGCAAAATGGGGGTGTCAATGACAAATGAGAAAAGCAAACCTACTGATTATACATATGTCAATAGGTGTACATGTGTCCTATATAGGAAGACATTCAGGGCATACATGTACATAAAAAAGGGCTAAATGTCAAGTCACATAATTTAAAAGGAAAACAGCAAACTTTTTTTTTTTCAGATTTAATTTTTTTTTAAGAGACAGAGTTTCACTATGTTACCCAGGCTGGTCTTGAACTCCCGACTTCAAGTGATCCTCCTGCCTTGGCCTCCCGAAGTGCTGGGATTACAGGTATGAGCCACTACACCCAGCCCCAATAGAGCAAACTTCTGATATAATGTATCCCCAAATTAGTGCAAAGTAGTTAGAATACTTAGGACTGTGCACAGCATAAAAACGTAGGAAAGACATGTTACTTAAGGAAGCTGTACTGGGAAAAGCCACTCGGCTTTTGTCGACTATTACCCTAGCTTCCAATATTTTCATTGGATGTGAAGCTCCTTTTCCAATACACTGTGGTAGATGTGGGGTGAATGTATTGCAAGCGGTCTTTAAAGTTTCTCAAACTTTCTTTTTTTTTTCGGAGACAGGGTCTCGCTATGTGGCCCAGGCTGGAATGAGGTGGTGCAATCACGGCTCACTGCAGCCTCCACCTCCCAGGCTCAGGTGATCCTCTCACCTCAGCCTCCCAAGTAGCTGTGACTACAGGCATGCACCATGAAGCCTGGCTAATTTTTTATAGAGATGGGATTTCGCCAAGTTGCCTAGGCTGGCCTCGAACTTCTGGGCTCACGAGATCTGCCTGCCTCAGCCTCCCAAAGTGTCGGGATTACAAGTGTGAGCCACTGCACCCAGCCAAGTTTCTTAAACATTCATGTGCGTAGGAATCTCCTGGGGATCTTGACAAAACGCAGATTCTGATTCTGCAGGTCTGGGTGGGCCTGAGAGTCCCCCTTTCTAACAAGTTCCATGGGGATGCCCGCACTGCCGGTCTTGACTACAGCCTGAGCAGCTGTGGGAGGTGGGGTTGCTTGTTTGCTTTTTTACCTTTTAAAACATGTATATGAGGTTTGCAGATATAAAAGTTATATGTCCTTTGTCATCCACCCTCCCCTTCCTCTCCAGATTCTGGTATGCCTCTGATACGGTGGCTTGTCCTCCCGTTAAGAATCCCAGTATATTCTGGGCCTCCTCTCTATCAGCCAAAAAGAACTGGTCATATTTTGCTCTTTATTTTTATTTGTTTATTTATTTTTGAGACAGGGTCTCGCTCTGTTGCTCAGGCTGGAGTGAAGCAGTGTGATCATAGTTCACTGCAGCCTTGACCTCCTGGGCTCAAATGAGCCCCCCACTGCAGCCTCCTGAGTAGTTGGGACTACAGGTGTGCACCACCACACCCAGCTAATTTTTTAATTTTTTGTGGAGATGGGGTCTTGCTGTGTTGCCCAGGTTGGTCTTGAACTCCTGGGCTCAAGTCATCCTTCCACCTTAGCCTCTCAAAGTATTGGGATCACAGACGTGAATTACTGCACCCAGCTGAACTGTGCTTTTTATAGTTTTATCCCCAAAACAGTACTTCCAGTGTCCCTGACATAAATATAATCTTGAGCAGGCTTTTTCAAATTACATACAATCCCCACCTTTTCCATCCTAGCCACAGTTATTTTTATGATTATCATCTTGTATTTCTCACACTGTTTTCACAGGCGAAACTTAAAATTCTCTATGAATCCGTCCAATTTCACGAATTCTTCTGACAGTCCTGTGGAGGAGATGCAAGGCTTTGATAATGTAAAATTCCAAATAATATAATTTCTAGTGACCCAGTGTGATCCACTCAAACGATAGAGGAAACAGGCCCTTATAAAGTTAGCGTTTGTTGTTTGTTTTCATGGTTCTCAGAGCTTGAGTCAGGTACCACTTCAGCCTGGAGTTGCTATAAAATGAGCCCCCAGTAGAAGGAAGCATCACCCATTGAAACAAGGGTGCAACTTCCTTTTTCAGGCTTCATTTGGTTTCCACTGAATACCCTTATTTTGCACATGTCAACAAAGAAAATATTT
This sequence comes from Piliocolobus tephrosceles, assembly GCF_002776525.5. Lineage (NCBI taxonomy): Eukaryota > Metazoa > Chordata > Mammalia > Primates > Cercopithecidae > Piliocolobus > Piliocolobus tephrosceles. The sequence goes on from NC_045438.1 coordinate 161,433,465, forward strand.
CTGTTATGGGCTGGGCACGGTGGCTCACGCCTGTAATCCCAGCACTTCAGAAGGCCGAGGTGGGAGGATCACTTGAGTTCGGGAGTTCGAGACCAGCCCAGACAACATGGTGATAAACCTATCTCCACCAAAAAACCAAAAATTAGCTGGGCGTGGTGGCGTGTGCTGGTAGTCCCAGCTACTTGGAAGACTGAGGCAGGAGAATAGTTTAAACTTGGGAGGGAGAGGTTGCAGTGAGCCAAGACTGGGTCACTGCACTCCAACCTGGGCAACAGAGTGAAACTCCATCTCAAAAAAGAAAAGAAAAGAAAAGAAAACATTTCTATTATGGTTATAGTCAAGGTGTTTTGGGTTTTATTCTCTTTTTCTCACTTCCCATTTAAACATTATCAAGTAATCATGTCAATTAAGTTTCTGTTTGCCTGAGTAGCCTTTGTTACTAACTCTGCCCTATTTTTTCTTCTCCTTGCTTTATCCCTCTTTGCTGTGTTTCCTTCTCCTGGCTGATGTCGCTGTTGAAGTGTTCTGATGGACAGTTGGAGAGTAATGTGTCGTCACCACCTCCTTATGAACTCCCATCATCGTGGAGGGTGAACACGTCCTAACACCCGAGCAGAGCAGTTGTCCTCTGTGAGCCAGCAGTCCTCAGGGACCGTGGTTCTCTCCTCGGCTGCACCCCTGACTTGTATGAGCTTGGGGTGCCATTTAGCCTGCTTGTGTCTTTTTATCTCTTTACTCTGAACTCTACATGTCCCCCATCAATCTAGAAAGCAATTCCCAAAGAATTATGACCTCTTTGTCCTTGCAGAGGGGTCACGAGGGCTTAGGAAATACTATGTTAGCAGACGTGTTCTCTGGCCTTAGTTCCTTGTGTCGTTGGTACTCACACCTCTCACATGAGAGGGGATCAACTCTCACAGCTCCTGCATGTGTGCGTGTGTGTGTGTATGTATATGTGTGTGTGTGCGTGTATGTGTGTATGTATATGTGTGTGCGTGTGTGTATGCATGTGTGTGTATGTGTATATGCATGTGTGTACGTGTGTGTATGTGTGTATGTGCATGTGTGTACGTGTGTGTATGTGTGTATGTGCGTGTGTATACGTGTGTATGTGTGTATG